>NC_089838.1:122135344-122192844 GCF_035609145.1 Eleutherodactylus coqui
GCAGTGGATTATCAGGCAAGTACGTGGTCATTTATCATCATTTTAGAGCCTCTTCCCCATGCCATGTAACAACACACAAGCACAGTTCTCATCACCTAGACGGCTGGCATTGGTGTTGGCGTCCATCCTCGAATTCAGGGTCATTCTAGTAGGGAGGTCTCGGCTTTCACTGGCACTGGGTCTATGAACAACCAACTTGGAAGCTCTCAAACTTCACTACTGAAGCTGTACACTGATGTTCCATTGGGCTCCATTGTCCACAAGTGGTCCTGTACTCCCCTCTCTAGGTGGTCTCCTTCCAGCTTGGCCCAAGACCACCACACTCCAATCATTCTCTGCGCAGTCACGCTTCAGCAATCTACTAGCTGTGTGCCACCCAGGCACTTGACCTCTGCAAGGCGTAAGCCCAACAAAGTTCTGGTACCAGCTAAACATTTCTATTGAGTCCAGTTTGTCCTGTCCCCAGTTACACCATGGAGCAACGTCCCTGTTCCCACACGTTCCCCAATCTCCAAAGATGAGAATGATCCTGTACATGATGAACCTCCCATGGAATGGTGCCCAATGGTGCCAACTCCCACCCATCTTCTGCTGGACTAACAAATGAATGCTTCTACCATCGCCACGGAGGTCCCGACACCTGGCCAGGTACTACAGTACAACATGAACGTTCCAGGCAGACAAAAAGTACGAGTGCGTCTGTGTGCTCTGCTATACAGTATGCACCCAACGACCTGTCATGCACATAACTACATGATGAACCCGGTACACGCCTGGGGCACAAGCTTGACTTTATTCACATGGTGGCACTTTGCTGTGGACTCCATGCCCAAATCCACTGCAAATTACACACCATTTTCGCAGTCTATTTAATGCTATGGAGGTCTGTGCAGATTATTTGGCGCTGCAAAAAAAAATAAAAAAATAAAAGTTCTGCCGCGGGAACTACAGTGTCAGATCCATGCCAAGGAAACTGACGTGGATCCGACAGTCCATGGCCATAAAAATATGCCCTTACACAATCAGCAAGAACTTGCTCATTTTTCTGGATCAATTTTAAGATGACCTAAAAATTGTCTGTGAGGGTTATATCTACCCTTGTAAACAGGCATCTTCGGGTCCGGCTCATATGAGTGAACCGGCCGGTGACCCTGCGCAACTATTTCTACTGTATTGCAGTGGTCATGCGTAGTACAGGGAGTTTTTTTGTTTGTATCGATGACGTGGGTACCCACCGCCTAAATGCAATGTTAATTGTGTATGGGCTGCGAATCCAACAGCCTCCATTGACTTCAATGGACGTTGTACATAAGGATTCTGCTGTAAAATAGAGCATGCGTCATTTTTCTTCTGCTCACAGAATCCGCAATTTGTATCCGCGAGTGTGAACAAAAAAGGAAAAATGCATGCCTCTCAATGTTCATATTTTACCGCGGACAGCGATTGCAGAATCCGCAATCCCAATCTGCCCGTGTGAGCCTGGCCATAGACTGACATATTGGAGGCATCTGCTAGGTATTAGAGAAGACAGAAAGAAATAGGTCAAGATGAGCAGTACCAAAACTGCTCAAAATTGGGGAAAAACATGCAATTATACTGTCACATATAAAGGCATGTCTTAGGAACATTAAAACTCGATACATTAGTGTTGAACTGTGCTCATTTTTATGTGTAGCTGGACCCTAACTTACATTATAGCTGATACGGTAGCCAAGTAGCAACTACTTCTCGGTTTCAGAGCAACTATGAGACAATATCAGTGTAATGGGACTTTGCTTAGTTGTTCTTGAGGTGTTAGAAGTTGGCCTTTAACTGCTTCTCAACAGCTTAGGGTCGCCTGCACACGGGCAGATTTGAATTGCGCAATCAAGAGCGGACGGCCGCATTTGGATTCTGCAGCAAATACCACCCATAACATGCTATGCAAAAGTGATCCTTCATGCACATGAGCGGAAACCAATTGCGGATTCCACTCGCGGATAAAAGAAAAAATAAATAAATAAATAAATCGCAACATGCTCCATTTTTCTGCAGATTCCACATTGAATTCAATGGAAGCCATACGACCAGTCTGCAATTAACATTGCAGACGGGCGGCAGATTCCACGGGAAAAAAAATTATTTAAGAAAAAAAACACACACACAACTGTACTGCGCATGTCCAACCCGCCCGTGTGAATGCGGCTAAAGTAACTGCACTCTTTTTAAACTTTCGACATGTCAAAGCAACATGTCAAAAGTTTTTATTAGTGAGGGTCCTGCGGCTGAGACCCCAGCTAAAACGAGGGGGATGCAGAGCTCACCCAAGCCCTGTGCCCTTTCAGCTGTCTTCGTTGCTTGTCGGCTCCTCTTGGCAGTTGAAGAAGGACTCCTAGAGGTCTATAGGCAGGAAGTGAAGACAATGGGGGTCTTTGCAGTAGAAGCCCCACTGATCAAAACTTTTGATATGTTGCTCTGACATGTTAAAAGTTTGAAAAACTGCAGTCACTCTTATTGTTCACAAAAGTATCAAGTCTTAAAGGGGTTGTCCCGCGCCGAAACAGGGTTTGTTTTTTTTCAACAGCCCCCCCGTTCGGCGCGAGACAAACCCGATGCAGGGACCTAAAAAAAAAATCCGCACAGCGCTTACCTGAATCCCCGCGCTCCGGTGACTTCTTACTTACCGGTTGAAGATGGCCGCCGGGATCTTCTCCCTCGGTGGACCGCAGCTCTTCTGTGCGGTCCATTGCCGATTCCAGCCTCCTGATTGGCTGGAATCGGCACGTGACGGGGCGAAGCTACACGGAGCCGCTCTCCGGCACGAGCGGCCCCATTCAGAAAAGAAGACCCGGACTGCGCAAGCGCGTCTAATCTGGCGATTAGACGCTGAAAATTAGACGGCACCATGGAGACGAGGACGCTAGCAACGGAACAGGTAAGTGAATAACTTCTGATAACTTCTGTATGGCTCATAATTAATGCACAATGTACATTACAAAGTGCATTAATATGGCCATACAGCAGTGTATAGACCCACTTGCTTTCGCGGGACAACCCCTTTAAGTACATAATGATAGTGTAATAAACAGCTTAGGATATAATAGGAGCAGATTCATATATAATATATATATTTGTAGGGAAAGATTCAGTATGACTGCATTCATGTACATCTCTGCTTATTCTATCTTAGAGGAGTCCAGTGGGCGGTCCTATCATGATTAGCAGCTATACCTGTATGTACGGTCACACAAGGAAGGATACTAATCACTGATAGGACCGCCCACTGGACTCTTAGAAATAAAATGAGCAGAGATTTAAAAAAATTAAATATAAGTTATATTGCATCTTTTCCCACAAAACTATATATTAATCCGCTGCCCCCCGTCTGCTTCATAACACGCTGCCGGCTGTTAGGGCTACGCGTACAATGTGACATGTTCCCTTTAACACCATAAGAAAAAATAGGAATACGCCTGGGTTAATGCCTGGAGAAAACCAGATCGGCAAGTAGTAGCAACATTGTGGCTAAGATACTGATGGCATCAATATCTGTACAGAGGCGGATGTAGGAAAAGATACCCACGTGCTATGTAGCCACCAGCCAGCCAGGGCACATACGCAAACTTTAGTAAAGCGGGAGCCCTGCTGATCGCTTTACTGGAGTGAATGTGTCTGTACCAGACTGTCTTCTTATTTCTAGTATTTTGCCCCAATATTGTGCCTTCTCTACCTAGTGTCAGCCTCCTATTAGGGCGGTGCAGTGCTTTCCAATGGCCAGATTATCTTTAGACGCCCAACATTTGTGAGTATTTTTAGCCAAGGAGGAGTAAGCAATTAGCATTAATTTAAGTTAACAATCTACAAGCATAGGTGGTGCTGAAAACAGACTATGCACAGAACCTTCACTCCAACTTCTACCATTGCTTTCTTCATGAACTCACAGGATTCCAAGGCCGCTTTTACACCGGCAGTTTTTACAGCGTTCAGCGCAGCATCTGCTAAAAACACAGGCGCCTCCAGTGATTTGAATGGAGCTTCTCAGACGAACGCGGTCTGCTCTAGTTTATGCCGAATGCACACGGTCGGGTCGGTTTCCACATATGGGATCCTGCAGAGGAATTAGACCCTGTGCCCGGCCGGTGACCGCTGGGTACCTCTCCGGGTCTGTATTGCGGATGGCACACAGTACAGATTATGCCACTAGGCGATGACGTGGATTCCGCTACCTTTCCGCAATGATGATTACACAAGGGCCGCGGATCAGACGGCTTCCATCGACTTTCACACAGAAAACAAGCCCATGACATGTGGACGGTTTCCTGTAAAGATATTTTTACAGCCTTGTGATGAAGAAGTGAGCTGAGCTGCGGTATCACTCCGCTTCCCATGGCAACGAGCTGGGAAATCTGAAGCCAAGCAGAAGAATTGGGATGTTTGTTCTCTCGTTCACACAGGAGTTCCGCCAAAGATCAGAGAAATCCTTAATTACTTGTACCAGCCTCTACAATTATACACAAGGGGAGCCACCCAAGTCTTCTCCATGTGCAGCTGCTCATCTCCGTGCCACAAAGTGATAGTCACCATTGTACTACGAGGCATGCAGAAAGCAGCATTGTGCTGTCATGGAGATCCCAGCGACTCCTCCTATTTGACATCTACATGAACTAACTAGCTGATATACCCGGCTTCACCCAGGTTACTTTGATACAGGTGTTTATCTGTTTGCACAGAACATTTTATGAAGTCGTGGTTACTTTAAAGGAACTGAGGTACACAATATGTATAGCACAGAGGAGCGTTAGATTCTTCTCAGGCTGCATGTACAGATGTCCCTCTACAGAATGTGCCACCCCTCCCACTCTCCTCACTTAGGACCGAATTTTATGCTTGTACAACATCGGGAAATTACATTACATAGGGGTGCACTTACTTTTGCAAGTCGCATTGAATAATCGAGTTGCGACCTCTTTACTTTTCATATCTAGGGTCTAAAGAATGCTCGCGCCACGTTTCACACTTCTACGACTCCCGGAAGTTACATTACATAGGGGGTCACTTACTTTTGCACTTAGCATTAAATAATCAAGCTATTTAGGACCTAAGGAACGCTTGTGCCAAATTTCATGTTTGTACGACACCAGGAAGTTGGAGAATTAGAGGCAAGTCAGCCAGGGCGGGCTTGAAATTGCGGTTTTTTTTGCCATGATTTTGAGCGTTGTTTTTAAAAGCATATCACGACGTTCAACAGCGCTTTTTAACGCACCCCATCATTGTGATGGGTGAGGAGGTGTGTTAAAGTGCTAAAACGCACAAAAATAAAACAGACCGCTTGAAAAAAATTGTGACGTTAGAAACGCCACGTATGAGCGCGGGTCTGTGAGGCCACATTGAAATCAATGCGAGTGCTGTACCACGATTAGGGTGGCATTCAGAGCGCTACATTAATCGCGGTAAAAAGCGGCCGACCTAAGAGTTTATTTACACGTCTAAGAATGTCAGACCGATATCGCACTCATAAACATACAGTTTTTGCCTCCAATTGTGATGCGTTTTGCAAGACAACATATCGCTACACTTGTGAAAAATAACATGTACTTTCAATAGTAAAAAGAAAAAAAGAAAAAGAAAAACCGACACTGCACGATAATTGCATTAGCATACAAGTGCAGTGCTTTTTGTTTCTCCAGTCACCCAAATCCGTTGCGGAAAATCTGTCATGTATATGGCGCATGTAAACGTGGCCTCAAAGTGGTTTTATTTGACTTAAGGGGTTGTCCCGCGCCGAAACGGTTTTTTTTTTTTTTTCAATAGCCCCTCCCCCGTTCGGCGCGAGACAAACCCGATGCAGGGATTAAAAAAGAAAACCGGATAGTGCTTACCTGAATCCCCGCGCTCCGGTGACTTCTTATTTACCTTGTGAAGATGGCCGCCGGGATCTTCTCCCTCGGTGGACCGCAGGGCTTCTGTGCGGTCCATTGCCGATTCCAGCCTCCTGATTGGCTGGAATCGGCACGTGACGGGGCGGAGCTACAAGGAGCCACTCTCCGGCACGAGCGGCCCCATTCAGAAAAGAAGAAGACCGGACTGCGCAAGCGCGTCTAATCCGGCGATTAGACGCTGAAAATTAGACGGCACCATGGAGACGAGGACGCCAGCAACGGAACAGGTAAGTGAATAACTTCTGTATGGCTCATAATTAATGCACGATGTACATTACAAAGTGCATTAATATGGCCATACAGAAGTGTATAACCCAACTTTGTTTCGCGGGACAACCCCTTTAATCATCCTAACTAGGGATGAGCGAGTATACTCGCTAAGGCACTACTCGCTCAAGTAATGTGCCTTAGCCGAGTATCTCCCCGCTCGTCCCTAAAGATTCGGGGGCCGGCGGCGGGTGGGGAGCTGCGGGCTCACCTGTGAGCTGCAGCGGCTCCCGAATCTTCAGGGACGAGCAGGGAGATACTCGGCTAAGGCACATTACTCGAGCGAGTAGTGCTTTAGCGAGTATACTCGCTCATCTCTAATCCTAACCCCTTCCTGAGAGCCGCATGGCTCTATACACCCTTACTGTATATGCCCCATGCAGTTAGGACGTATATAAACGTCTACAGTCAGCTAAGGATGCTCCATATATGGTGGGTATGAGCTGTCAAAGACAGCCGACACCTAGACACAACAACCGCCAACAGGGATAACTCAGATAGCGGCTGTTAACCCTTTCAAAACCTGCTGTCAATTCTGACAGCGGATTTAAATGTCCTGATCGATCAAGATGGAAATAGCCAAAACGGCACAGCCGTGATAAGATTGCAAAGTGCCATGCCTTTAACCCCTTCCCTCCCTATGACGTAAGGGTACGTCATAGCAGGGTGGTACTTCTCGCAAAATGACGTACCCTTACGTCATAGGGATAGCGTGAGATCATGACTGATCTTGCGCTATCCCGCTGCGGGAGCCAGCTGTTAGTCATAGCCAGCCTCCCACTGCAGCAGTGGGGGTGCATCGGAGATGTTATCCCCCCCACTGTTAACCCCTTCCTTGCCGCGATCTATATAGATCGCAGCATGGGAAGGGTTCACAGAGGGAGCGTGCTCCCTCTGTGAAGTTGCCGGGCTCTTGCGATATAATCACAGAGAGCCCAGCCTATTGCCATGGCAACAGAACGCCAGATACTGGCATCCTGTGTTGCCAGAGCCTATGATTGCTGTATAAGCGATAAAGCATGACAGGACAGAACTCCTACCATGCCTTATCACAGTGATCATCAGTGCTGTGCTTTAAGTCCCCCAGAGGGATACAAATAGTGTAAAAAAAACAAAAAAAAAAAAAAATACGTTTTCATGCTTTTTCTTATATTAGCATAAAAAAAGGTAAAAAAAAATTTAAATGGCACATATTTGGTATCGACGCCTCCGTAACGACGTGTACAATAAGTGTAATATGCTTTTTATTCTGCACGGCAAAAAGCGCAAAAAAAAAAAAAAAGGAAAACAGAGGCAAAATGCTAATTTTTACCATTTTGCCTCCCAAAAAAATGCAATAAAACTGATCAAAAAAGCCATATATTCCCCAAAATGGCACCAATAGAAACTACCGCTTGTCTCGCAAAAAAATAAGCCCTCACAGAGCTCCGTACATAGAAAAATTAAAAAGTTACAGGACTTTGAATGCAGCGATTTAAAAAAAAATTTCCAAAAAAGGGTTTTTATTGCATAAGTGGAAAAACCTAAAAAAAATATAAGAATTTTGGTATCGTAACCGTACCGAACCGCAGAAAAAAAATGAATTGTGTCATTTATGCTGCATGATTAACTCTGTAAAAAAAAAAAAAAATCTATGGCAGAATTGATGCGTTTTCTCTCCCTGCTATCATAAAAAAAAAAATTTAAGTTTTACAATGTAGTCTATGTACCCAAAAATAACACCATCAAAAACTACAGTTCGCCACGCAAAAAACAAGCCCTTATACGGCTGCATCGACGGAAAAATAAAAAAGTTATGGCTTTTGAAAAATAGAGATGAAAATCCGCCAAAAATTGTTGCGTCCTTAAGCCCAAAATAGGCCATGCCCTTAAGGGGTTAATAGTAGGCCTGTGGAAATACAGTATAATGCAATAACATATTATTGCATTAGAGGCGATCAAGCGATCGCAAGTGCAGGTCTCCTATGGGGACTAGATAAAAAGTAATAAATAAGATGAAAATATTAAAAACATTAAAACAAACAAAAAAAAAAACTTTTTCCAGTTCACACATCAAAAAGAGGTTCAAATTAATAGCACTGCATCCCTAAAGTTCCAATTTGTTTAAATATCACATTATTAATCCCATGCAGTGAACGCCGTCAGAAAACAAAACGACGAAAGCCAGAACTGTGCAATAATTGTACTCCAAAATGGTACAATTAAAAACGAACCCCCACACTGCCCACCGTCAGAAACACAAGGTGGTCGAGAGACGGCGACAGAAAGCAATGAAAAATAAAACAAGTAGTAATACATGAAAAAAGGATATCATAAATATATTATTCATTAAAGGGTTAATCACCATATAAATTAAAAACTCTGGAATGTATTATACTTTAACTGCTCCCCGTTTTCAGCGTTTCTCTTTATCCTTGGCGGGTGAAGTAATCTCGGGCACACCCCGCCTCTAGTCACTAAATGACATCGCTCTTGTGAAAGCACAGGAGCGACTATTGCTGGGATGACAACTGTCCTGTGCCATAAGAACCCTTCGGGCTTCTTCACACTGGTGATTGCGAGATCACTGCTAGTAGGTCACGTCATAATTGTACTTTTTTTCCGCGTTTTTTGCAGTGTTAGCGTTGTTTTTGCAAGAAAAAGCAGCACTAAATCTCAAAAATCGCGGGGAAAAAAAAGTAGTGATTTTGACGCGATTTGCTCATTTGCGTTCGATGCGAATTGCTGAGCGTCAGCGCTGCTTTTCCGTCGCAAAGACATTGCTGCCACTTGCAATTTTCTAGCGCTAATTAGAATGCCCCTTTAAGGCACGGTCACATGTGGCGGAAAATCTGCTGGGGATTTGGGTGCAGATTTTGACTTTCGCCGGCTGATTTGAAGAGGTGAAGCCCACCGTGAACACCTGCAGCATAAATTAGGCCGGCTTCACATTTGCGCTGGAATCTCCGCCGTTCCACCACACATTCGGCTCAAAATACGGGAAGAATAAGCGTTACATGCAGCACTTTCTCTTCCGTCCAAAAACCGGGCAAAAACCAAGAAGACCGCATTATAGTTAATGGGGTTCATTCAGCGCTGTTTGGCCACAGAGATTCAGTTTTCCTGCTTCCCGAAGGGAGCAAGAAACCGGAAGCCTCGGAGCGCAGATGGGAAACCGTCACCCTGAAGCGTTCCGTACGTTATGGTGAGGGGAGTCGGGGAATACCTCCTTTAGGCCTCGTTCACACGGGCGACACGGTATTGTAGCACTACAAAATTGCATGTGGCGCTACAAAGTTGCACAACTTCATAGCACCATATAAGAGGATTTTCGTTGGGGGAAGCCAGCGCATCCAGAAGGCGGGGATTTTTTAATCCCCGGCCAGAAGATGAAGAAGAGAAGCAGTGCCGGGATCCGGGGAGAATCTGTAGCGGAGAGCGCTTCTAAGGTGATGTATGCATTTTTTGTTTTTCCCCTGCAGCCAGGGCTTAGATTTGGCTTTGGCAGCAGGATGTCCTTCTGTCAAAGTTGCATCGCACCAGACAAAAATCGCATTTTCGTGCAATGCAACAGAGAGGAAGGCTCCATAGGGAAACATGGGCTACAAAACCTCACGTGCCGTGGGCATATCGCCGGACCTGCGAGGTTTAGGTGTCGGGTTGTTGCATGCTACAAAACATCACGTGTGTGAAGAAACCCATGGGAAAGCACGGGCGTCACATACATGCGGTTTGTAGCATTGCAGCAGCGCGAGCTTGTCGCCCGTGTGAACCAGGCCTTATACTCACCTGCTCCGCCATATCTGTGGAGCACAGCGCTCAGCATGGGATTTTTTTTTACTAGGGGCTAAAGCTTCCTATTGCAGGACTTTTACAGTAGGTGAAGGCGGCTTCTGTGGTGGTCGAAATAGTTCCAATGCAGGGTTATAGGTAGATACACCTGGGCTGCCACCAACCGCCACCCGTGCCCAGGCTGGTCCTCCTGGCATACAATATTTATGGCGGTTTACATGCTAGGACCCCCACCTCTCAGCAAGAAACAGTCATCCATCCCGCCCAGCGGAGATGTGAG
Organism: Eleutherodactylus coqui; assembly: GCF_035609145.1. Taxonomy (NCBI): domain Eukaryota; kingdom Metazoa; phylum Chordata; class Amphibia; order Anura; family Eleutherodactylidae; genus Eleutherodactylus; species Eleutherodactylus coqui. Next base: position 122,145,581 of record NC_089838.1, read on the forward strand.
GGGTGAGCCATACCCCCATTCTGAGGTCTACAGAAGCCGCTGGCACAACCACCTCCATGACTTCCATAGACCTTAGTGGACAGTGCCATCATGCACATACACTGCCACCTGTCCTATAGGTGGCCGCGGTATCGGTATTAGTGTATCTTGACGCCACCAGGAACGCCTGGTGGAGTCAAGATTGATTAGGGGGTCACACCCCCTGTCCCCGATTGGTTGCACATTTATTAGCCCTGTAGGTCCTGCAAGGCCACTATGGAATCCCAGCTGTCAGCGCCGCTGAGGGAGCAGAGACACATCGGCGGGGGTTGGCCGGCATGGACCTGTCAGGCGGCTGCTGGGAGACAGGACCGAAGCAGTGGCCCGGAGCAGACTGGCAGCAGTGAGCGTGTGAGTGCACATGAGCAAGGCAGCACCGCTGAGGGAGCAGAGAGGCGGCATAGGGGGTCGGCCAGCACGGAGGTGACAGACGGGTGCTGGGAGACAGGGCATAAGCGGCGGGTGGCAGGCTCTCCAAGCCTCCACAGCAGAAGCACGGCCCACAACATCAATACGCACGCTGTGCTGCTAGGACCTTCCAGACTTAACCCTATCGGGAGCTGGGGGTGTGAGAGGGGCGTTCCTCCTGTCAAACCCCTAGCTTCCGGTGGCGTCAAGATACACTCATACCGGTGGCTTCTACGGGGACAGGTGGTCTGGATTCAGCACAGCGGGACAGGGCCCCCATCCTCCCTATTCTGGCCCTCGATGTCTCCCAGATCTGAGGATATTTTACTGTTACTTCTACTCCGATCAGTAAAAATTATTTACTGAAAACCTAAACTACACAACAAGGAGGCGCACACAGGGCAGGGGGCAGACTGGCATCAGGAATGCCAAGGAGGCGCACACAGGGCAGGGGGCAGACTGGCATCAGGAATGCCAAGGAGGCGCACACAGGGCAGGGGGCAGACTGGCATCAGGAATGCCAAGGAGGCGCACACAGGGCAGGGGGCAGACTGGCATCAGGAATGCCAAGGAGGCGCACACAGGGCAGGGGGCAGACTGGCATCAGGAATGCCAAGGAGGCGCACACAGGGCAGGGGGCAGACTGGCATCAGGAATGCCAAGGAGGCGCACACAGGGCAGGGGGCAGGCTGGCATCAGGAATGCCAAGGAGCTGCACACAGGGCAGGGGGCAGGCTGGCATCAGGAATGCCAAGGAGGTGCATACAGGGCAGGGGGCAGAATGCCAAGGAGGCGCACACAGGGCAGGGGGCAGACTGGCATCAGGAATGCCAAGGAGCTGCACACAGGGCAGGGGGCAGACTGGCATCAGGAATGCCAAGGAGGCGCACTCAGGGCAGGGGGCAGACTGGCATCAGGAATGCCAAGGAGGCGCACACAGGGCAGAGGGCAGACAGGCATCAGGAATGCCAAGGAGGCGCACACAGGGCAGGGGGCAGACTGGCATCAGGAATGCCAAGGAGGCGCATACAGGGCAGGGGGCAGACTGGCATCAGGAATGCCAAGGAGGCGCATACAGGGCAGGGGGCAGACTGGCATCAGGAATGCCAAGGAGGTGCATACAGGGCAGGGGGCAGACTGGCATCAGGAATGCCAAGGAGGTGCATACAGGGCAGGGGGCAGACTGGATTCAGAAATGCCAAGGAGCTGCATACAGGGCAGGGGGCAGACTGGCATCAGGGATATCAAGGAGGAGCATAGAGTGCAGGGGGCAGACTGACATGAAGAATGCCAAGGAGGCGCACACAGGTCAGGGGGCAGAGTGGCATCAGTAGTACCAAGGAGGAGCACACAGGGCAGAGGGCAGGCTGGCATCAGTAGTACCAAGGAGGCGCCCACAGGTCAGGGGGCAGACTGGCATCAGTAGTACCAAGGAGGAGCACACAGCCTTCTGCCCAGGACGAGCTGTAGGATGAGCTCCGCCACCGGGTTGCTGCTCTCACCTCTTTGACAGGAGGGAACTTCTTCTTGCACTCCATGGACAGACCCCGCAGGTCGCTCTGCATGTTCTCCAGCAGCTTCTTGATGGCCTCCGGGCTGCTGGTGGAGGAGGACATGTTTCCAGTTGTTGCTCCGTGGAGCAGAGGGTGTGCGGACTCGGTGCGGAGCGGCCGCCTAGAGCATGTCCCGGGCCGGGCTCAGAGCTGTCAGCCCGTCGGCTCGGCCATCAGCCGGACTCCCACAATGCCCCGCTCTCCGCACTGACACGTAACAGCCGCTTCCGTAAACACAAGCTACAAGCTGGAAGAGCGTCCGCGCAGGCGCAGTGAGCCATCTCCCCGGCATCCTCTTCGGTCGCCGTAGTCCGCGGCAGCCATGGCTGCGGTGGTGTTGTGCTATATAGTGTATTTCTGTTGACCCCGGCTGACCGTTCTAGCACAACCTATAGAACATTTATCATAAAGTACCTACTGCACATTAACCCCTTTAAGGACGAGGCCCTTTTTTTACCATTTTCTGTTTTTCCTTAACACTTTTATGTATTTCTCCATCTCCGCAGATGTCTGAGGGCTCGTGTGTTTTTGCGAAATGAGTTGTAGTTTTCATTGGTAATATATAATGTACTGAAAAATGTAAAAAAAAGTGGAGTTGAATGGAAAAAAAAAGTTCTGCCACCTTTGGATGCGCTTTGTTTCTACGGCTAAACGCTGCAGCAGAAATGACCCGATAACGTTATTCTACGGGTCCGTACGATTTCTACGATACCAAAGTTATATCGCTTTTTGGGGGGTTTTTTGCTCCACTGCTTTTAAAATACAAAATATGTTTAGAAAAAACTAAAATTATGTTCCGCCACCATCCTCTAACTGCCATAATGTTCCGCCGCCATCCTCTAACTGCCATTATGTTCCGCCGCCATCCTCTAACTGCCATAATGTTCCGCCGCCATCCTCTAACTGCCATAATGTTCTGCCGCCATCCTCTAACTGCCATAATGTTCTGCCGCCATCCTCTAACTGCCATAATGTTCCGCCGCCATCCTCTAACTGCCATAATGTTCCGCTGCCATCCTCTAACTGCCATAATGTTCCGCCGCCATCCTCTAACTGCCATAATGTTCTGCCGCCATCCTCTAACTGCCATAATGTTCTGCCGCCATCCTCTAACTGCCATAATGTTCCGCCGCCATCCTCTAACTGCCATAATGTTCTGCCGCCATCCTCTAACTGCCATAATGTTCCGCCGCCATCCTCTAACTGCCATAATGTTCTGCCACCATCCTCTAACTGCCATAATGTTCCGCTGCCATCCTCTAACTGCCATAATGTTCCGCCGCCATCCTCTAACTGCCATAATGTTCTGCCGCCATCCTCTAACTGCCATAATGTTCCGCCGCCATCCTCTAACTGCCATAATGTTCCGCCGCCATCCTCTAACTGCCATAATGTTCCGCCGCCATCCTCTAACTGCCATAATGTTCCGCCGCCATCCTCTAACTACCATAATATTCCGCCGCCATCCTCTAACTGCCATAATGTTCTGCCGCCATCCTCTAACTGCCATAATGTTCCGCTGCCATCCTCTAACTGCCATAATGTTCCGCCGCCATCCTCTAACTGCCATAATGTTCTGCCGCCATCCTCTAACTGCCATAATGTTCCGCCGCCATCCTCTAACTGCCATAATGTTCCGCCGCCATCCTCTAACTGCCATAATGTTCCGCCGCCATCCTCTAACTGCCATAATGTTCCGTCCACATGGTTCTGTGGGGGTCATTCTCTGCAGGACGCCCTTTAGTTTCTATTAGTACCATTCTGAGGACATATAACTAATAAAGCACAATTCTAACATTCCTAATTTTTTTTCTGATGGCATTCACTGCTTTGAAAGCATAGGGGGACACAAACAGTTACATGTGGTATACAATTATTTGGGGAGAGACGGGTTAGGGTGGCTTAGGAGGTACAGGGGCAGGAGACGAGGCACGGAGGAGCACAAAACAGTGCCGAAATTACAGTAATTATCAGGAAACAGAAGGTGGGTGATAAGGAGGTATGGGGGCAGAAGATGTATACGATGGGCAAAGGAGTGGGGAGCCATAGGGAGGGGCTGGCGGCATGGTAGGGTGGGGGCTAGGGGATTGGATCAGGAGATTTGGTATGCCTCCGTCAAGAGGTACGTTTATAAGGCACGCCTGAAATTTCGTGTGTCGGGGATTGTCCAGATGTTTTGGGGTAGTGTGTTCCAGAGGACCGTGCTGCTCTACAGAGGTCCTAGAGGCGAGCATGTGAGGATCGAATTAGAGGGGTGTTTAATCTCCTTGTGTTGGCTGATCGGAGTGTGCGGGCTGGGTGGTGTGCGGATAGGAGGGAAGCAATGTACGGAGGCGCGGCGCCGTGGATGAGGGTGATGAGTTTGAATTTAGTTCTGTAATGGATGGGCAGCCAGTGCAGCGACTGGTATAGTGCAGAGGCATCTGAGAACCAACTGGATAGATGGAGAGGTTTGGTATGCTTCTATAAAGAGGTGCATCCTTAAGGAACGTCTGAAGTTCCGCTTGTCAGGGATTGCCTGTGTGTTTTGGGGTAGAGCATTCCAGAGGATCGGTGCTGCTCTAGAGAAGTCCTGGAGATGAGTATGTGAGGTTCGTATTAGAGGGGTGGTTAGTCTGAGTGTGTTAGCAGATCAGAGTGCGCGGGTTGAAGGATGTATGGACAGGAGGGAAGCAATGTAAGATGGTGCAGCGCCATGGAGAGCATTATGGGTGAGGGGGATAAGTTTAAACTGAGTTCTGTAATGTATGGGCAGTCAATGCTGCGACTGGCATAGTGCGGAGGCGTCTGAGAACCATCGGGATAGGAAAATTAGCTGCCGCATTTAGTATGGATTGGAGAGAGGAGAGTCTGGTCGAGGAAGGCCAATGAGCAACGAGTTGCAGTAGCCAAGTCGGGAGTGGATGAGGGCAACCACAAGTGTCTTTATCGTGTCCCTGGTGAAAAAGGGATTTTAGCAATACTCCTGAGGTGCATGTGGCATGTTAGGGCCAGAGATTGGATGTAGGGGGTGAAGGAGAGGTCAGAGTCCAGTGTCACCCCAAGGCAGCGGGTGTGCTGTCTGGGCGTTATTATGATGCCAGACACTGGAATGGAGATGTTGTGAGAAGGTCCGCTGGTTGAGGATGGAAAGACAAGAAGGTCAGTTTTGGAAAGATTAAGTTTGAGAAAAAGGGAGGACATAGTATTAGAGACAACAGACAGTGGTATTTTGGAGGAATAGTTCAGAGATGTCGTGGGAAGAGATGTATAGCTGGGTGTCATCAGTGTGGAGATAGTATTGGAGGCTGAATTTGCGAATGGTTTGTCAGATTGGGGCTATGTAGATAGAGAAAACGAGAGGACTGAGTTCTGGGGGACCCCAAGAGCGAGGGGAGCAGAGAGGAGGCACTGAAATAGCAGTCAGAGAGGTAGGAGGAGAACCAGGAGAGAGCAGTGATAGAGAAAAGTATAGCAAGGAGGAGGTCATGGTCGACAGTGTCAAACACAAAGGAGAGGTCAAGGAGGATTAATAGGGAGTAGTTGCCCCTCGACTTTGCCATCAACAGGTCGTTTAACACTTCTGTGGGAATGGTTTCAGTCGAGTGAACAGGGCAGAAGCCGGACTAGAGAGGGTCAAGAAGAGAGTTATCAGAGCGAAAGCGTATGAGGCGGTCATAAACCAGGCGTTCTAGTAATTTTGAGATTAAGGGGAGGTTTGAGATAAGTCGGTAATTGGCATCTTCTGTCGGGTCAAGGGTCGCTTTTTTAGCAGAGGGGACATGATGGAGTGTTTAAATGAGGAGGGGAAAATGCCAGAGGTCAGGGAGAGGTTTAAGATGGTGGTGAGGCGGGTAATGACAGCCAGGGAGAGGGACCAGAGGAGATGTGAGGGAAGGGGATTGATGTCTCTTCATACAGCACGGGGGTCGGCTGTTTGTTACAGCCAACACCCATCGGGAACAGCTCTGATTAGCCGCCAGGTGATCGGAGCTGTTAACCCTTTTAATGCCGCTGTCAATTCTGACAGCAGCTTTTAAATCCCCCGAATGATGTTCAAGGGTCTTGTACGCCACCCGCATGCGCGATGAGATCGCAGGGAGACGTGCAGGTGTTATAGCAGTCGGGGTCCTTCTGAAAGGCCCCAGGGCTGTCTTGGCAGAATGCTTGTGGGGTGGCTTTAGAGACTGCCTAATGCTATGGCATTACATCATAGTAATGCTAAGACATTACATCATACTGCAGAAGCGATCAAAGCAATGCAAGTTGTGGTCCCATGTGGGGACTAATAAAAATAAAGAACGCCTGAAATGCGCTTTCTTGGCCACCCTGTCTCCAAGAAAAAATGCAATAAAAAGCGATCAAAAAGTCGTATGTATTCCAAAATGGTACCATCGCAAACTACAGTACGTCCCGCAAAAAATGAGCCCTTGCACAACTACGTCAATGGAAAAGTAAAAAACTTATTGCACACAGAAGATGGCGGCAGTAAAAAATTAAATGTCTGAAAAAAAAACTTTGGTGTTCATTTGTGTCTTGCTCCCGGCAAAGGTATCCTTTGTTTGATTCCCGTGTACTGACCCTTAGGCCTTATGCACACGGCGGTGACAGGCTCTGCAAGTGGAATACTGCAGTGGAGTCCGTTGCGGCGCCCCCCCCCCCCCCCAAAGACCCCATACTTACCTCCGGATCCGCTGCACGAAGTCTCGCATGACCCACCGGCAGAGTCATATGACGCGCTCAGTGGGGGGCGAGGGGCGTATTCACACAATACTTCCGCTGTGCTACAGCGGAAGTATAGCCTGACAGGCGGCTTCCATTGTCTACAATGGTAGCCTTCCGCGCATATACCCACGGCAAATAGGACATGCTACAGGTAATTTCATGCTGTGGAATTCTGCGGTGGAATTCCGCAGCGTGTACATTGAGCTTTTAGGTTTAATAGAACCTAATAGCTGTTGCGAAACGCCACGGATTTACGCCGCGTTTTACACGGCGGAAATCTGGCCGCGGGCATTAGGCCTTAGATTTGTTATTTGGATTTACTTGAACTCTGCCTGCCTTGACCCTTGGAAACATTACCTGGGCTTGCCTAAACTCTGCCTGCCCTGACCCTCGGACTTGTGACCTGGATGTAATTTCAACGCTGCCAGCCCCAACATTGGACCGTATCCGGACTGTGCGCTTCGGCCTATCCTGTGGTGCATTACACCAGTGTCTCCAAATACCCCCCTTCCCTCCCTGTGGGTCAACCACCAACTACAGTGGGACTACTCCAGGGGGTAGCAGCCTGATCGGTTCCCTGCAGAAAAAGGCCTGTAAAGTGGTTAAAGTGTGAATACTGGAGAGCCGCCAGGATAGTGCCCTCAGGTTTGGCCCAAAGTCAAACCGGTTAGTTGGCACAGTGGGTCCACACCCACCGGTCATAACAGTTTCCAATTAAAGTCAATAGAATATGTCAGTGACCGTTAGGATCCATCACTGGGTCAGCGCTTACATTATAAACCATGATGCTAATGTTAACAAATCCACACTGTCATCTTCACACTAGCATTCATTGTACAGTATTTTATCAAACGATTCTCGAGAGGAGGATCATAAAAGGAGACCGTTATCTAAGGAAGGGTATGGTTGGGGGGAAGAGCAAGCCAAAATCCCCAATAACTCACCGCAACAGACACCATAGAAAAGCCAGGTTTTCCTTTTTCTTTATTACTTTATAAAGGACAATTAGTCCGAAACAGCACTACATATCTTGTGTGGAATCCATGTATGACAGTTAAATATAGAATGACCTTTTATGCGCATTTTTGACAAAATAAAAGGTAGAGAGTGGGCGGAGTTAAGGTAGTCTGACGCAGTAGTCTGATCCAGGAGAGGCCTGAGGTAGAGGCCAGGGAGGAGCAAGTAATTAATGCCTGTAGCTGTAACTGGTTTTACTAAAGTCTATCAATGTGAACTGTATGCAACAAGTCAAGTTTATCTCTCATCTGCTCTTGAAGAATAAAACAGCTTTGGTTTACTGTATGACCCGACTCCTGGAGTCACTTCCCACCATCTATTCCATATTCAACATCCGCACTGAGGTACCACACTAAGCACTCCAGGCAGGACAGAAGTCGATCCCCAATTTTTGATTAGTTCTCCACTGTTTTAGATTTTATTATTTTGTTTGCAACAGGTCCCTACCCGTACACGGACTGGCGTCACAACAAAACTACATCTTACACTACCCGAATCTGCAGGTAGCATCACCATCTTCCCCTGCCCAACCCTGCAGGCAGCATGCAGTGAGAACTGCCAAAATGTTGCCACTGTAGCACCACATTTACCAGCAGAGCTACCCTGACTACCATCTTGATTTCTCTCTCTGCCTAACCCCTCCGAGGTCTGGCCCGGTCAGCACATATCCGCCATCCTCTGTACATGTATGTAAAATGGCTGCTGGATTCTCAAACTACCCTATGCACAGTGTGCTTTACAGTCTCTCTACTTTTCATTCATCGTTCATTATATGCAGGCATGAAAACCATGGTTGGCTCATTCATTAATCATAAATACTGATCGTTCTGTCGTTCTCAGTCTTATGTACAGCGAATGTGAACAACTGAACGATTTCTCGTTTGAATGAGCCAACAATGCATCTGCCTGTATAATCAGGATGCACAACCGAACTCTGACATCGTTGGCTCGTTCAAACAGGAAATCATCTTGTGTAAATGGACCCTTATAGAGCATAATAACATTTCAACCTACCAAACCACACTGTGAGGGACTACATGACCAGGGGACTAAGAATCGGAAGAACCATGGCAGCCACACGGAAAAGAAGGACCCAGGTAGACAGTAGCAGAGCTGTGTATGGACCAATATACTTTCTGTGTGCCCATACACTGCTAACCCCCGCTCTACAAGGAACAGTCAAGCAAAGCTGATTAAAGCTGAAAGACTGAGTGCTTTTGCCCTTTTATTTCACTTATTACTGGGGGTTTTAACACCTGGACCCCACCAATCAACATTTTTGACACAACACAATGACAACGCCAGAAAATCTCTGGAAACACAGGGACACTTTAACTTTTACAATTTAGATTTCCTGTAGACCAAGTATGGGACTCGACTATGCAATTGATTGGCCACTTACATAATACACTGCAGTACTTCTATATTGCAGTGTATTATGTCTCTCAGTGTAAACACACACTCCTGGCAGACCTGAAGGCCTTCTTTAGACCCCCAGCTGCCATGGCTACCCACTATAAATAGCAGCACGTGGGGGTTAAACAGCAAAGACTGGAGTTAGCTGTAATATACCAGTCAGCTGCTGTGGATGGCATTGATACAGCTACTATGCCCTTGCCATTCCCTTGCTATACATTACATAGTGCCAACGCTGTAAATGTCTAGTATTTTGCGCAAGAGGTTACAGGGGTATTCTGATCAGTGGGGTGCCGTCTGCTGAGACCCCATTAATCACCAGAATGGGGGGCTCAGCAGACGGCATGCCTGTGTCCTTTTGTGTGACTGGCAATGCATGGAGCACTTGAACTTGGCCCTCTCTCGCAGCCCCATTGAATTGAATAGAAAGGTGGTTGAGCAGTGGGCTCATACTTCGTTCATTGCCAGTTACACAGGAGGACATAGGACCCCGTTCTGAGGATCGGTGGGGGTTCCAGTGGTTGGACTCCAACCGATCAGATAGTTTTCCCAGGTGACAACTTGTTATAATTGGAATACCACTTTAAGTTCACCAGATCTATAGCAATTCACTAAAATATATAATATCAAAATAACTTCCAAAATAAAGCCCAGTGATTGTTTTAATAGAGCAGACAGCAGGACTGAAATCCCTACCCAACTAGTAAGTGATATGATGAAGGGTGTCCATATAACAGCAGTACAAAGTGTGCAGGCTGAGATGGTTCTTGTCTTTTGTATTGGAATTCAAGTGTTTGCAATCTGGCCTTGTCCTGAAGCATCCAAGACTGAGTTTGTATTAAAGTGACCCTCCAATCAGGAGCTCAAAATTGATATTAGTCGGTACCTGTGGTGGACGACTTATTTAACCTCAAATATTCCTCCTTGGCTGCCTTTAAGCTAATCTCTATTAGGCTAGCATCGCACGGGCGAGTGCGATATCAGGACGTGAACATGCGATTTTCCCCACGGATACAAGGCATTTTTTATATCAAAACCACCTTGTATCACTTCAAGGAAGTAGCAAACCTCGGAGGATCTCAGAGTGTCTCCAATTGTTTTCAATGGGGAGACCTTACATCGCACTTGTGTGCACCTAACACATGGTGCGATGCTGCCGCCAGCCCCAATGGAAAAAATGGGCAATGCGAAAGGATGTCCAAAGATAGGGTATGCTGTGATATTTATCCAGCATCGCATCACAGTGTGATGCAGGAACAAAATCGCTCATGTGTATGACCCAATTCAAAAGAATGGGGCTAATATTTGAGTAGCGTGAGAATCTCGCCCGTGTGAAGCCTGCCTAAGGACACAGCTGTGACTGTAGTTTAGCTACAGTGGCTAATATGAAGTAGTCTGGGACACCCCCCCCCCCCCTGTCTAATCATTGGTTCAGACTGCAGAGGAAGCAGCCAGAACCAATGATGAAATAGGGGGTGTGTCCCAGACTACTTCACATTTGGCATAGTAGCTAAACTACAGTCAAAGATCGCATTTTTTTTTCTAACAAAACTGAACTAAAATGCAGCTATGGAGAAAGATTCAAGGAAACATACATGGCGGTAATCTTCCCCGTAGATACGGAGTAACATCCGTTTTGAGCCGTTGACTGAAGGGTTGCTTTAAAGAGATTCTGTCAGCTACTTTCAGCCCTGTAAACTAAGCTAATAGTCTCAAAATAGCTAATCCTCTGCGTCCGAGGTTGTAGGTCTGGGGGCTCATTCACACGGGCGTATTGTCACCGCGTATTATGCATGCATATTTCCCGTGTGTAACACGCGGGGAATGGAGGCAATGAAAGTCTGTGGAATTTCACTCTTCCATTCACACCGGCGTGTGGGCACCGTGTATCAATACGCAGGAGAAATAAAGCGCAGCGCGCTCTACTTCTCCACGTATCATACGCAGCCCTTGAATAGGCTACATATGAAACTGCGCATACGCAGGCATTGAGAAGGGGCAGAGCGGGGAATTAAAAAAAAAAAAAATCACACTGCGTATGTCCGTAACATCATATTACCGTGCATGTGCAATGCCAGTCTCAGCCCGTATGCGGTCTCTGCTGGCAGAGCGGGAAACTCACAGCGATGTAAGCATACACCGGTGTGAACGAACCCTTAGGCCACTCTCACACAAGCGCTTTATACCGCTGGATTATGAACGCTGCAGTAATCATGGTACGACGCTCCCATTGATCTCAATGGGGCCTTGCAGACCTGCGCTCGAGGGCTGTCTGCTCTATTTTTGACACATTTTCGCACTTTTTAACGCACATAATCACCCATTACAATGATGGGGTGCATTCAAAAGTGCTGTCGAACGTAATGCATTCAAAAATGGCAGTAAAAATTGCGGCGTTTTGCCAACGCTAGGTGTGAGAGCGTCCTTATACTTACCTTCCTCTCAAACAGGCTGTTGTGATGCATTCCACAAACTACATAGGTGTACACTAAGTGGTCTTCTCATTTTAGGTACGGGACTAAGTAGTCGCATTGTGGCGGTCAGTAGCGGGTTTGACAGCTGACATGATTGAAACAGCGGGGAAGTATAATGGTCGTCCATACTGGTGTGTTCTCTTTTTCTGACTAAATATGGACCCACTGAATTAAACAGGTGTGTACAGACGTGTGCGATATCAAAACTCGCAGCATGGACAATTTTAGGCCGGCCTCGGTGCCTTTGTTTGTTGCGTGTAAATGAACATGCCTTGTGGGGCCAAAAAGTACAGTAAAATACACCGATACGCACGCAAAAAAGCCTTGTTCATAGTGCCCTTTTCTTACTGCAGACACGCTAAATATGCTCACTGTTGCCCTCATCCACTCCCGGCTCGATTATTGCAACTCGCTGCTGATCGGCCTCCCCTGCACCAGACTCTACCCTCTCCAATCCATCCTGAATGCGGCAGCCAGGCTCATCTTCCTGTCCAGCCGCTACTCGGACGCCTCTGCCCTGTGCCGGTCACTGCACTGGCTGCCCGTTAAATACAGAATTCAATTTAAACTCGCTACCTTCATCCACAAAGCGCCCCACAGCGCTGCCCCGCCTTACATTGCTTCCCTCATCTCGATCCACCATCCAGCCCGCGCCCTCCACTCCGCTAATTAAATCAGACTGAGTGCCCCTTTAATTCGAACTTCTCATTCCCGCCTCCAAGACTTCTCCAGAGCAGCACCGTTCCTCTGGAACGTACCACCAAAAAATATCCAGGCAATCACTGACACACTAAACTTCAGGCGTGCTCTAAAAACGCACCTCTTCAGGGAGGCATACCGCATTCCCTAAACCAAACCCCTCTGTACCCCCCTGATAACCTGCTCCCTGTCCCACAGACTGCAATCCCTACTAGCCGTAATCAACCGGCACCTGCAGTCATCCCGATTCCGCAACTATACGGTCTGACCATTGCCTATGTGTATAGCATCCCTCACTCTCCACCTCGCCATACCATGCACATCTCCAGCCCCTTTACCTTCTGTATCACCCCATTATCTGTAGTATGTAAGCTCGTTAGAGCAGGACCCTCACCCCTACTGTTTCCATCAACTGACTACTACATGTGACCGTGGCCTTGTGTTATTTCCCCTGTTTTGTAAGCGCTGCGGAATATGTGGGCGCTATATAAATATTGTTATTATATTATAGTACAAAAACGTTGCGCTAAAGTGCGTACAACTGTGCCTACGCCCATGTGAAGCTGGCCTTAGTCTGCATCCAAGGATCAAAATCGCCTATTCAAGTCTACGGGCGTGTAAACAGCCCCGCGGTGAATACACGTTAGCGGTTTTCTGTGGGTTATGATAGAACAGGCATTCTTGCGATTTTTGGTGAGGAGGGGGGTGCATGCACGAAAAACACAGTGAACACATATACAAAATGAATGTACAAAATGCACATATACTACAAAAACGAGCATGCACACACTGAAAATGATCTGTTTATTGGACCAAAATTGCATTTGCGCCTGTGAATGACGTCCCCAGCTAATAAGGCTGAAAGTAGCTGGCAGATTCCCTTACATTTCCCCCCGCCAGGAGTATACACATAATGCGATGTGCAGCCGATCAGCTCCTTCATATACATTGCTACATTGCTAATGTACTGCCGTATCCCACTTCCCACAAGTAAAATGGCGGCGCTGAGCAGCCCGTCCCTCCTACGTAGTTACGTCACACGTCAGCGCAAACAGGGCACGCAAGCCCGTGATGAGTGGTTGAGGAGACCCCGTGCTTCCTTTTCTCGCTGCTGCCCGTCTGTGAGAGGTGAGTGTGCGGCGCTCCTAGGCCTGAGCCCGTGTATAGTGTGGTGCTGCCGCCCTAGTAACCGCCTGTCCTCGCTCTCTCCCCGCAGGATCATGCCGGCTAAGGGTCCCCTGCAGTCCGTCCAGGTTTTCGGACGTAAGGTGAGTGTGTGCGGCGGCGGCGGCCGTGTGCTGAGGCCTCGTGTATGGGGGTGCCCTCCTGTAAGGGCGGGATACAGTGTGGCCGTTACTGTGGTGTTGTGTGACCTGTGTGATGTGTTATTGGCTGATTAGCCGCCTTTTCCTACTTTTAGAGCAGATTGGCATCAGTGTTGGAACCTCCAATGGGCATGTGGCCCACAGTACCAGCATGCTGCGTTCTCTTATGGTAAACTGCTGGCCAGCTGAGTGGAAACCGAACAGACCCCATTATTCCCAGCGGGGTCCGTCCGGCGTTTCCGTTATTAGATGGTCTGGCCCGGGATTCTTCTCTCCTGCCCCCAGCGATGTGGTGCCCCCTTAACACTCCAGAACTTAGTTGCATTATTCAGGCTTTCCATGGATCAGGAGCTGAAAGCCCCCAATGCTGCCAAGCCTGTAACATGACGATAGACCGTCTGTCAGAGGGCGGTATACCACAATACTATTGCATTATGCCCCATTTACATGGGGTGAGCTGTTGGGCCAACAATCCCCCACAGTGGTCCCAGTGAAACTCTGCTACCTAGGAGCGATTATTGCTCAGAGCGCTGCCGGCAGGGTGGCTGGCGAGCAGTCTTCCCCCACCTGTCTCCCATTTACTGTAAGCAGACAATCATTCGGTCTCTGCCTGCGTTTACGCGAAGGTCTATCCTTCAAATTCCCGCAGGAGTGCTGCAATCTGAAAAACTCTGACCGATAATTGTCCTGTGTAAATGGGCCATTACACTTTAAAGGGGTTGTCTCGCGGCAGCAAGTGGGGTTAAGCACTTCTGTATGGCCATAATAATGCACTTTGTAATGTACATTGTGCATTAAATATGAGCCATACAGAAGTTATAGACTTACCCCTCCGGTGCTGGCGTCCCCGTCTCCATGGCGCCGACTAACGCTGTCTTCTCCTTCCATTAGACGCGCTTGCACTGTGCGGTCTTCTGCTGTGTTCAATGGAGCCGCTCCGGCGTGCTCGTGCCGTTGAGGTCTTCTGCGCAGACCAGCTCTCCGGCGCGAGAATGCTGGAGAAGCCCCATTCAACAGAACAGAAGACCGCACAGCGCAAGCACGTCTAATGGAAGGAGAAGACAGCGTTAGTCGGCGCCATGGAGACGGGGACGCCAGCACTGGAGGGGTAAGTCTATAACTTCTGTATGGCCAATATTTAATGCACGACGTATATTACAAAGTGCATTAATATGGCCATACAGAAGTGCTTAACCCCACTTGCTGCCGTGGGACAACCCCTTTAAGCAATTAATCACAAGTTCAAGTCCCCCGTGGGGGACACAAAAAAATGTAACTAAGTTTGAAGGGAACCTGTCGCCTCCATACAGCAGTATAAACAGTTATGGTGGTGCTGGGGGATGTGTATGTGTATTATACTTTTCTACTACCGTGCACGCACTTCTCCCGAGCGCAGACTTTCCAGCACCATATCTTCAGAGGCCGACAGCACTTCATCGCCGGTGATTATGTAAAGAAAACCTTAACCGGCTCCCTGTCACGTCTGATCCCTGCCCAGCGAACACTGACAATACTCAACAGCAGAGTTGGTGAAATGTCCGTATAGAACTGACCTAAAGACTACAGTGACGTTATTTAGGACAACTTGTGGACTTTGTCTAAATATTCACATTTTTTGTTTCAGAAAACTGCAACTGCTGTTGCTCACTGCAAAAGAGGTAATGGCCTCATTAAGGTGAACGGACGACCCCTCGAGATGATTGAACCAGCGACTCTGCAGTACAAGGTACGGCCGCCCTCCGGTAGCTCTGGGACAGTGTAGTAGCGGTTCCTGTGAGGACAGTAAGAAAGTGCTTACAGGTCCTTCTAGTACTGTGCAGGAACTGCTACGTGTTTTCATAAGGTATCCAAAACTTCTTCAGTGGGTAAGACATGCTGTTTAGGCTTTTGGGTAAATGAATTGCACCACATACGTTAACTGACATGTCTGTCACTATACACAGATGGGGGGAGACTTATCAATCTACGCGGAAGCCATTGCATGACTCTTCCCCCTTTCTCAGCTGCTTTTTAAACTAGATTTTCTTTTAAATGCCCTTAGCATGGGCTACATTCACACGGGCAAGCGCAATATTGAGACAAGAATATTGTGCTCGCGAATGTGTGTTTTTTTTTTTGTAAGGGAAAAAACACTCGTGAATAAATCCATTAAAAGGTGTACAGTAACAAAAAATACACAAATTTGGTATCGTAGTAGTCGCACTGACCCATAGAATAAAGTTGTTATGCTGCGCTGTGTACTCCGTAGAAACAAGACACACAACTTGGTACTGCTGTAATCGCGCTGGGCTACGGAATTAAGCAAATAAGTAATTTTTACCACACTCTGGATGCTGTAAAAATGAAACCCAAAAGACTCAATTTCAACCCACCTTAAAAAAAATTCAATAACTTATTTGGTACATTAAATGGTAGGGTACTAGTGAAAATTAAAGATACAATTAAATCTGCAGAACACAAGTCCTCATACAGTTATGTCAAAGGGAAAAAAAGGTGCTCTTGAAAGGCGAGATTAAAATACTAAAAAAGTGGTTCTTTAATGGGTTACATCTTTATGTTTTAGATTGATTTACAGCGAAAATGTACTGGTTAGCCAAAAAAATTTGTGATACTCTTGGAAAGCTTGTAAATGCAACCTATATAGTTGGCAAATTAAAGTCTCGCCTCCATTAATACTCCAGTTTTTTTATACACAAGTACACAGCATCACATGCTTGTAGCTCACACAATGTTTGCAATTAAGACCATGCTGCTTTACCTACATATTGCTGTTCTGGCGCCCCCTGCTGTTCTCATTCCCTCCCAATATCCATCTAGTCTCTTCTAGTGCAGCGATCTTACTAATCACTCAGCTGCTTGCTTGTAAGAGGTTTCAATTTTTTTATTGAACTGAGCTATGGAGCATGAGGTGGTTCAGAGGGGGAAATTAAAAAAAAAAAAAAAACTGCATGGGGTCCCACATCAAGTTTTGTTTTGCTCCCCACAAAAATGCTATTTGAATGGGTGATATTTTTTTTAAATTTTTTTTTATTAAAACCGCACAGAATGGGCCTTACCACATTTCGTAATGACCAATGAAAATATTTTCTCATTTGAACACCATAAAAATAATTTTAAAAAGTAACACTAGAATTGCTATTTTTATTTTGTTCAGCCCCCCCCCCCCCCCCCTAAAAGCAATGAATAGCAGTCCAAAAGTCACGTGTACCTCAAAATGGTACTAATAAAAACTACAACTCTTCATGCAAAACAACCTCTCAGCTCCATTCCTGGGAAAAATAAAAATGCTATGGGTCTTAAGGCGCAGATTCAATTTTTTTTCCCTTAATGTGTTGTGGGCTTTTTTTTTTGCTATAGTAGTAAAAAATTAAGAAAAAAAACAAAAATGGTATTACGACAATTGTGCTGGTCCAGATAAGAAAATGATCATGCTTTGTTTTACCAAATGGTGAATTCAGTGAAGAGAGCCCAAAAAGCAATGGTGGGATTTCTTAAAAGGTTTTTCCAGAAGCTTCCAATACATGTTATGAGGCCGGAAGCATCTGAAAATAAGCAAAACAAAGCTGCAGCGCCCCTCATTATAGCGATCGGCATTAACCATTTTTATACTGATTGTTACTAATGGTTACTCTTATCCCTTTAGCTACTGGAGCCGGTTCTTCTCTTGGGCAAGGAGCGGTTTGCTGGTGTGGACATCCGAGTCCGTGTGAAGGGTGGTGGGCACGTTGCACAAGTCTATGGTAAGCATGGTGGTAGTTTATGTAGAAGGCAGAGCTCTTACAAATGGCTGATTTGTGCCACGGCCCTGCTACCGCATGGTTTATGGTCTGGTATAGCACAGTTGTAGTTTGTGACTTGAGATAACCCTATTCTATTTGATATGATACACAAATTTAAGCATGAATTTAATTTACCTGTACAGTAACTATGCCTTTTTCTCTCTGCAGCCATCCGTCAAGCAATTTCCAAGTCACTTGTGGCTTATTACCAAAAATGTAAGTTCTCATTTGACAATGCAATACAGATAATGTCATTGACACTTTTTGATCTCATTGTGGGTATAAATGTACATGGCATCCTTGGATCTAGGATAGTAGTAACTGTATGCTTATATGTTCATATTATGCTTTGTGGACTTGCACACAGTCCATCCGTGCAGCATTGATGCTTTTTACGTGAAAATACTGACTCAAACTGTAGAAAACTACATACACTGGTGGACATTGAAAGTGTTACACACAGTTGCAAAAAAAATCTATGAAATTTGGATCAGTCTCTCCATATGAAAAAAATTTGAATAATTAAAATTTTGTAAGAGTATGCAGATCATGGCGCCCTTTGTTATGCAGAGTGCTACATCGTTTTAGTTTATAAGTAGAGATGAGCGAGCGTACTCGGAAAAGCACTACTCACTCGAGTAATTTGCTTTATCCGAGTATCGCTGTGCTCGTCCCTGAAGATTCGGGTGCCGCCACGGAGCGGGGAGCTGCAGGGGAGAGCGGGGAGGAACGGAGGGGAGATCTTTCTCTCCCTCTCTCCCGCCTGCTCTCCCCTGCTCCCCGCTGCGACTCACCTGTCAGCCGCAGCGGCACCCGAATCTTTAGGGACGAGCACAGCGATACTCGGATAAAGCAAATTACTCGAGCGAGTAGTGCTTTTCCGAGTACGCTCGCTCATCTCTATTTATAAGTCATAAAGTGTATCATATAAGAATGTTCTTATTGGAGACATCATTGTTGGTGAGCAGGTATGCCAAATCATAGAGTTTGAACCCCGTTGCCAACATGTCTGATTTTGCAAGAGGTCGGATAATTGGCATCTGCAGATTTCACCACATGCTGAAGGACTGGGAAAAGTGCAATGCCAGCACAGAGTGGTTAGTACTTGATACAGGAAGGCTCCAGTACTTGCAGACCTGGCACAGCTCCATGCAGAAACAGTGCCACGTGAAAACCGCCATATTTTGAGGGTGGCAGTTGCTGATAGACTAGCGACTGCAGCACAGATCTGAGAAGTGGATGGAGTCAGTCTCTTCACAAATACTTGCAAATCGATTGCTTGAAGCTATGTTGCATTCCCAGACCCCCATTCAGTGCGTTTCGTTAACCCCCATTTCACTGCCAGCAACGTGGTGTACTAATGGACACATGACTGGAGAACTGCTGTTTAGTCACGAGTTCTGACTCGATTTGGGTCAAAGTGATAACCTTTGGCATTTTGGAGAAGGTGCCCATCCTGCTGTGATTTCAGAGCGCCACACAGGTTCAACCCTTGGGGGCAACTGGTTATGACAGCGAGACTGAGTTGGTGGTTAAAGGCAGATGACTGCCGGTCAGTGTATGAACAGTGGTACACCCTGTTGTCATCCTCTTCATAACTAGATGTCTGGTTTAAACATATTTGTATTTATTGCAGATGTTGATGAGGCTTCCAAGAAAGAAATAAAGGATATTCTCATTCAGTATGACAGGACTCTCCTGGTTGCAGATCCTCGTCGCTGCGAGTCCAAGAAGTTTGGTGGACCTGGAGCCCGTGCCCGCTACCAGAAGTCTTACCGTTAATTGCATTGTACTTTTTCATTCAGTAAACATTTGAAAACTGTGCAGTTTACTCTCTTGTCTTTTTAAAACCATTTAGGAACAAAAATATTGTAGAAGTTACTGTTAGAAAGTCATGCAGTGTTTTATGTTAGAGTTCAACTATGCACTCTATCAGTAGTATAAGCTTAACTTTTTTTTTTTTTAAAAGGTCGACTACCCACTAGCGTTTGCAAATTTGCCGTGTTTTTTTTTTCCAGGTGTCTATGGGGCTTTCTAATGTTAAAATGCGTTTGTTTTGGGGGTTTTTTACATTACCAATTCCTATAGACCCCTGGAGGGGGAAAAACGCTGCGGATTTCGTAGTGAAAGAACTGTAGTGGGTAGTCACTCTAAGTTTATCTCGCACCATGTTGTACATGGGTCTCCAGTCCTTGGGGACCCCCCAACAGGTCATGTTTTAAGGATATCCTATGGTAAGAACACCAGTGGTAATGTCTGAGGCACCGAAAATTACATCACCTGTGCAACACTGAGGAAATCCTAAAGACATGACCTGTTGGGGGTCCCTGAGGACTGGAGTTGGAGAACACTGATATAGTACACCTAAAGGACTAAAAATCTTGCTCTTTAAATTTTAGATTGGGTTGGGTTTCCACCAACTGAATTCATTTGGGGGATCTACATGTGAGCCGGTTACCTTTTTTAAGAGTAATTAAATATCGTGCAGCACTGCAATGATGGTATGGCAATAACATGTCTTAGTATGCGCACCAGAGTAAAATCATAACTTGTATACCCAGCAATCAGCACACCAGTTTGGCTAGTCCACCAAATGTAAATGGAAAGGGTCCTGTTTCCTTAGGTCTGCTTCACAGTGGTGTGGGTGATATTGGGCTGTGATTCTCGGCTCAATATCGTCCTCGCAATCAATGTCAAACCCCTGGATGCGAGGTGGTTTCATGTAAAAACAGCCTCGCATCCCCACGGGGAATCCCTTTATCCCTGCTGTGGCTGAAGGGATTCCTCACAGAGAGGAATGAATCCCCTGCTGTGGCTGACAACTGAGAGTAGCATAGAAACATCAGATCTTGTCAGTTTAACCACTTACATGCCACAAACAATAACAGCACCATATAAGCAGATGACAGGTGGAGGAGCCCCTTTCTGGCAGATATCGGTACCCCACAGCAAAATCACAAGGTACCAATGGGTTTCTACGGCAGTTGGAAGCCTGACAAAGGCCGCCATGTAACTGAACCTATTAGACCCTGGCTTCGGTGGAGTCTAGTAGACTGCTGTCATATGTTTAGTAGAATGCACTGCATAAGTAATGCAATGTACTATTGTAGCAATCGAACTATCACATCTTCAAGTCTCCTTGAGGGACTAAAAAATAGCACAAAGAAAATCATGTTCAAGTAAATTTAATAAAAATAAATCTAGCTTAAATAAAATATGCATTTTTTTTTCCCTTTTCCCACAATTTTTTTTTCAAGTGGATTAAATACCAAAGAATATTTTTTAAAAGCAGTACAATAGGTATTAGGGCTTATTCAGACGTGTGTATATCGGCCAGGTTTTCACACCCAGCTGATATATGCTATCCCTTTCTGCAGGAGGACAGGCCGGGAGCAGTGCACTGAGCTTCTGCCCCTTGCCACTATTTGCAATGGTAGGGGGTAGGATGGAGTGGAACTTGGCTCCGCCCATCCCATTGCAAGCAGTGGGGATGGGGCGGGAGCTCAATACACTGCTCCCAGACCGTCGTCCTGCAGAAAGGGGAAAGCGTATATCGGCTGGGTGTGAAAACCCTGGCCGATATACGCACATCTGAACAAGCCCTTACAGTGTTCGTTATGACCCAGAGAATGGGTGAACTCTCATGGCTCCATTCCTGGGAGAAATAAAAATGCTGTGGGTCTTAAGGTGCAGATTCAAATTTTTTAAATTTTTTTTTAGTGTGTTGTAGGCTTTTTTTTGGGGGGGGGGGGAGGCGCTAAAGTAGTAGTAAAAAAAACAACAATTATGGTATAACGCCAATCGTGCTGATCCAGATAAGAATGTTCATGCTTAGCTTAACCATCCGTGCAGCATTTAAGCTTTTTATGTAAAAGTAGTTATTCAAACTAGAAAACTACATACACTGGTGGAAATTAAAAGTGTTACACACGGGGAAAAAATCTATGACATTTAGATCAGTGTCTCCATATGAAGAAAATTTGAATAATTAAAATTTTGTAAGAGTATGAACCTGCCCGTATTGACTACCTTTGGTACTGCACTGGAAAATGGTGTGTGCAGCTCTGAAAAAATCTATCCTGTGCGGTCTTTCCCCGCATTCCTGCTTTCTTTTATTCATTTTGTTATCTGGTCTAGCAGCCTGCGAACTACCCGCCTACAAATCCACAATGTAATAGCGGATGCTTTGCGATTCGAACGCTTTTATTAAAGATCAATGGAGCCCATTGGTTCCCCATCCGAATATTACGGCAGATCCTCTATGCAGGTACCGATTGCGGTTCTGCAATTAAAATCTGTTCGTGTCCAGGTGGCCTGACTGTGACTACAGTTTAATCATGATGATCAGTGATCTGTATGTGGGGACAGCAGAGAACAATGTGTTACCTGCTAACCTGTGCCACCATAGTAAAGAGATAAGTAAATGCAGTGCAAATATAAATGCAAAAAATAGCTTCTCCCGAAATAGTGCACACCCCTTCAATCCTAGGTTGACCAATTTCACACACCCTGTGTGACATGAACACATTTTTTATGGTGGTCATGCATTAACCCTTTTACAAGCCTGCCTTGTATGTATGTGATTCCCTCGCGGAATGCGAGGCGTTTTTGTAGCAAAAACATTGCACATCATTTCTGGAAAGTAGCAAAACTTTGCACTGCACGCGTGCCTTTATTTTTTTTTTTAGTGCGGTTTTGCTGTATTCATGATTTGGTAAAAATGCCGTTCATTTTTATATGGGTCTTTACCATTATGACAATACTATGCTATATAGTTAATTTTAAATTTTATTTTAAAAAAAAAAAAGCTCTTCGCCTTTACATTGAGTCCCAATGTAACTTCTGTTGTGGGTTTGGTGCAAACTGTAAATTTTATTGCTACTAATTTTAGTTACACAACTTTTTCATCACCTTTATACAATTTTTTTTTTTTTTTTTTTTTTTTTTAATTGGTTGAGGTGAGGAGAATTTTTTTTTTTTTTCATGACTGCACTCAGTGGGAGATAAATAACGTAATGTGGAGTTTGCACTTTTTTTTGGACTTGGCTCTACCGGTTTTATGGGAAAAGTGTTTTTAATATTTTAAATAAACACAAAAAAGTAAAATTTGAGTCAGTGTCTTTAGGGGACTTGAACTTGTGATTGCTTGCTACTACGATATACTGCAATACTTAGTATGTGACAGGTAAAGATACAATAATACTGCATTACTGAAGCTCTGCGTGAAATCCGCAGACAGCCCTGGTCATGGGGGGGGGGGTTAAAGGGAACCTGGCAGGTGCCATAGGCTGGTGTCACATGGGCATAAGTGCATTTATGCTCCTGTGTTTGCACAATGGGAAATGCATATTTGTGCATGTTTTACTGTACTTTTTGTGTGCAAAAAGCATGCAACCATGCTCCCACTCATTGGAATGGGCACTGAAGCTAATTAGTTCAATATGTTCTATTTTTGTGCGCAGATATGCTAGAAAATAAAGAATGCAGTATATATATATTTTTTTTTTGGGTGAACGATTTGTATGCAAAATGTGTGCGTGTGAACTAATAGTAATCAATGGGTTCCATTCACTGTATTGGGCACGCAAATACATTCGTCTGGCACAGGCCTTAGGACTTCACACAGGCATGTGTTTTTGCACACGCCTCAGCGTTACGTATTTGTTTATTTACACGGCTTTTTGCACGCATATCAGCGTATTTAGCTGTACCTTTTGTGCCTGCAGGGCATGTTGTGCGCAGCAGCCGAACGCCGCCCGATTTAAATGGCTATTTAGCCTAAGGAGTTCCCATGTGAAGGAGCACTTATGGTAGCATTGTATAATGGTGCAGTCTTCCACTTTACTGTTGAGTTTAGTAGTTTTGTAAAGGTGTGTTTGTTTTTGTTTTTTTATTTTTTGTTTTTTTTAAGGACGGTGCAGCAGCTGAAGGAGACTAGTCCAATAATTATGTTTATGCTTCCCCCTGCCCTCCCCCTGACAATACTTGGCAAGTCCCTCCTTATGCGCAGTATGGCGTCATTCACCTAGCAGTATTCTATATTTCGTATCGCTATTTGTGATCCAGCACTAGGAACTAAACCTACAGAGAGAAAGTATAATGAAAAGTGTTGCACTTTTAAATAGAAGACTTTATGTGCAGCTCTCCTCTTCCAGCCACTGTTCCCCTGCCTCTCGCTGGAATAACTATAGGTCTTGTGCTTTAAAGGACCAGTAATGCCATAATTGACAGATTTGTCAGCCAATGGACCCTGGGACTTATAAAGGACTTCTTCCTATCACTCTGAGCTTAAGCAATAAGGTCCATTTGGTTCCTGGTGTTGCTAAGATCTTTTTCCTGACATTCCTGTTATAAAACAAGGCTTGTAGATCTGGTTACATTCTGCTGCCTGTCCTCCACCTGTCTACTGAATATGACCACGCTCTTCCTGCCTTGACCTGTGTACAGCTTGACTGCAATTCCTTACTGCCCTTTCCTAGTGTCTACTACTGGACTTTGTGCTGGATGTTTATAATGGAGGCTACTACAGCGGTAGTGACCTAACAATACATTTGGAGACAGTCCATACTTTCTTGCTGGGGTTTACGAGTGACCTTAAAAAAACCCTTCTATTCTGCTCCCTCGTTTACCCTAATGACAAACCCCTTAGCGGGCCTGTAGGTCTACATCTCCATATGCCTTGTTACGAGCCTCACTTTAGTCTCGGCTGCAGACAGAATTTGAATATAACCGATACAGTTTTAATGAACTTTTAATTTGTCATGCCTACACACTATGGATGTCTCAACAGAATGTAGACTACTAATTCAATACGACAAAAGACCTGGAACATGCATGTGACCAATGTCAGCAATGCCACTACTCCACAATGCCTCAACTACACTAGTGGGCATCCAATCAGAGGGATTGGAACATAATACGGTAGCAGCAAGAAAACCATAACTGGTAGTCATTGGTCACAGCGCTTGTTTTTCAGCTCAAACCAATTCCAGTTACCATTTTTGTAGTAATTTTCTGAGGTGTAGTTTTATTCCTCGGTGGATACAAAGTCTTCAATTCATTTTTTTTCCCCCTTTCTTCTTTTGCTGAAGCCAGGATTTCTTCAATGCCAGCGCACGGCTGCGGTTGACTGCATTGTCTCACTTCTACCTGAAATTATAGCTTGGATTTTCTCAATATACTTTTACACTGACCTTTAGTAAAGGTTATTCTGCATGTAACATTTTTTTCGGCTTGTGGTTTGAATTAATAGTGTTTCAATTAAGAATAAAAAAGGAAATCAGAGAATTTCCTTGACAGACCTTTCAGTACAGGACCAGTATATGGGGTGCCGGCAGAAACCCACAACAGTTGTTAACTTCATTAAAACATTTCTTTATTTCATTACATAGAAGACAACGTTTCGACCGCTGTCCGCGATCTTTATGCAGTCAAGAGAATTTCCTTGAGCTGTGCTAAAGTATTACATAAAAAAGTGCAGCACTGTAATTCCTTTAACATAAAGGAACTTGGGGGATCCCTAATGGTTCCCTGGGTAGGGGCAGTACAGCGTAGTGACAAACTAGTATCAGTGATCTGTCACACCAATCACTTCCATAGTTTTCTAAAACTTACTTTCTAGGACTCGCTCACACGGGCGTATGCTGCCCAGTAGAGATGACGAGCGTACTCATTAAGGCAAATTACTCGAGCTAGTATTGCCATTTTCGAGTACATGCCCGCTCCTGAGAAAAGATTCAGGGGCCGGCGGGGGTGAGCAGTGAGAAGCAGGAGGGGGTGGGGGAGAGAGAGAGAGAGAGATATATCTTCCCCCCCTGCTGGCCCCCTAATCTTTTCGGGCAAGCAGGCATGTACTCGAAAATGGGGATACCCGCTCGAGTAATTTCCCTTAACGAGTACGCTCGCTCATCTCTACCGCCCATGTAATATGTGGTAGTAAAAGCCCATTGATTTCTATTGGGCCACTCAAATCAGCATTTTTTTCATGAATGTATTATATGTTAAAAAAACATACAAACACAGCAGGTCCTATTTTGGAACGTAATATTCACCAATATAGGCTACAGTGATTTAACATATGCAGCACAGTAAATACACATGCGTATTTGCAGTGTACTGTGTATTTACCACTTGTGGAAAAAAAAAAGCATGCAATACATGGGACACATGTGCCCATGTGAGTGAGCCGTTAGACAGTGGAGTGCCAGGCAGAGCTGATTCCAAAGCAGCTCATTAAATATTCATATATTCACACTCCCCCACCCTACAGGGACTTACTTTACATAAGATAGATATTACAAAAATGTGTATTTGCAATCCCTGTGCTTCTCAAGTTACATGCTTACATGAAATGGATCCATAATATGTAATGGCTGTAGTTTTACAACACAATATGGATGAATTTGCCCCAGTGGTTCTTATTTACAATACAATTTATAATCTAAATACAAAATTTCATGTACATCGTTGCCAATTACACTGACCGGCTCTAACATTAAAACCACTGACAGGTGAAGTGAATAACATTGATTAGCTTGTGCCAATGGCACCTGTTTAGGGCTGGGTTATATTAAACCGCAAGTAAACAGTTCCTATATTTTAAGTGTTGTAAGTCGAAAAATGGGCAAGTGTAAGAATCTGAGCAGATTCCTTTTAAAGGGCCAAATTAGCTGGATGACTGGGTACCAGGAGCTCCCCACAAGGCCTGCCATATATTCAAAATGGCAGGCCTGGTGGGAAGCTCCTGGTACGTAGGTGTTTGTGTCTACCAAGAAGTAAGAAATGATGAACCAGCAACAGGGACATAGAGTCCCAGGCTCACTGATGCACATGGAGAACAAAGGTTGGCCCATTTGGTCTGTTCCTACCAAAGAACTGCTGTAGTAAAAATTGCTGAAAAATGTAATGCTGGTTATGATAGGTATCACAGCTTGGGAGTGTGTAGCCATGGACCGATCAGATTGCATATGCTAACCACTGTCCACCTCCAAAAGGGTCTACAATGGGCATTCGAGCTTCAGCTTTGGGCCATGGAGAATGGTGGCCTGATTTGATGAATCACATTTTACCAGTGGAAGATGCAGCACTGGAGAGAACTATGGGAGAACAGGCAGTGTGAAGCTCTGAGTAATGCTCTGCTGTGAAACCTGGCATCCTGACATTTATGTGGATGTTGTTTGAACATATACGGTACCACTACCTAAATTATTTTTCTAGACAAAGAACAACCCTTCATGGCAACTCTATTTCTTAATGCAGCAGCCTCTCAGTAGGATAATGCAGCCTGCCACACTGCAAAAATTGTTCAAAAATACTTTGAGGAACATGACAAAGAGTTCAACATGTTGATTTGTCTTTAACAATTTTCCCAGATCTCAACTCAATCAAGGATGCGCCAGAAAAACAAATCCTATTCATATAGGACTTAAAGGAGTTTTCCAAACTTTGAAACTGATGGTTTAACCTTTTTAGGCCATCCAGTTCAAAGTCCTAAAAAATCAACTTGCAGGATCTGCCACTAACATTTTGGTGCTAGATACTAGACATGAGCGAGCACGCTCGGATAAGTCAGTTATTCGAGTGAGCCTCGCTCTTCTCAAATAACTGCATTCTTGTCCGAGCATGCTTGGGGGTGGGGGAGAGAGTGAGAGAGAGAGATCTCTCTTTCTCCCCCCCCCCCCCCCCCGCTACCCTACGCCGCCCCTGCTCACCCCCCCCCCCCCGAGCATGCTCTGACAAGAATGCAGTTACTCGAGAAGAGCGAGGCTCACTCGAGTAACTGACTTATCCAAGCATGCTCGCTCATCTCTACTAGATACCAAAGGGCACCTTCATGGGTTTGTGGTGTCTATTAGAGATGAGCGAACGTACTCGTTACGAGTACTTACGCACCCGAGCACCGCCATTTTCGAGTACAGCAGTACTCGCGCGTAAAGATTCGGGGGGCGCTGTGGCGGCACGGGGGGTAGCAGTGGGGAGTGGGGGGGAGAGGGAGAGGGAGAGAGAGAGGGCTCCCCCCTGTTCCCCGCTGCTCCCCCCGCACCGCCGTGCCTCTCCCCGCCCCCCGGCGCCCCCCGAATCTTTACGCCCGAGTACTGAAGTACTCGAAAATGGCGGTACTCGGGTGCGTAAGTACTCATTATGAGTACGTTCGCTCATCTCTAGTGTCTATGCCTCACACTGTCAGACATGTTTTGGCTGCACATGTTGGACCTACACAATATCAGGCAGATGGCTTAAATGTTATGGCTGATCCATGAATATCAGTCATACAAAAATAAAGGGACAGCGCCACATTGCAGTTATCTTAGGGATAAATGTTAGCTATATTAGACTTTATCATACCATCCCCAGTGATTTTACTATGGTCATATTGCCCTTCATTTTTTTAATTGGTATCCTACCAGGACAATCCCTGTCCATATGCCCTAATAGAGCATATGGAGGTTATAGTGGGAGTCCATGGAATGAGCCACTGCTGTTGACAAGTAGTGGGTGTCACTCTGGCAGATTCAAGACGTCCATGTATTATATTTAATACAATTCAATGCAACAAATTAACCCCCAAAATCCTGTCAAATGATCTTCTAAATGTTAAATGCATAAGAAAGTCATATTTATGCATTTAGTGATCTTTGAGTACCATAGGCTATGTGCATGGAAGACTACTGTCTTGAGCTACTTGACAAAGAGCATAATGAATATTATAACTAAGGACCCATTTACACAGAAAGATGATCGCTCAAATGTCAGTTTGAGTGACAGTTTTGAGCAATCACTTTGCATAAGCTCTTAAGTAGCTAATTAGCTACTTAAGAGTTTATTATCGTGTAAATGAAGGCTGTTGCAGTATGCAGAAGACAGCCGGAGCGCTGTAATCTGCATACAGCTGCTTTGTTCTCGGAGCTATCGCTGAGAGCTCCGAGCGGGATACCAGCTTAAAGAATAGTATCAGTGGGATAACGCTGAGAACTCAGCATGCAGTGCTGATAAGTCATCGCTGACTTTTAGCTTGATAAAAGTTAGCGATGAACATATAGTGCATGATAGCCGCGTGTTTAGACACAATTATCACTCAAAAGATGGGTGTTGAGTGATAATCATTGTGTCTAAATAAGTCTTAGCACAAATGTAAAGGGTGTTACAAGAGCTCTTGATATAATGAAAAGCGGGAGAGCATATTCACACATGGTCCATTTGTTGCTGATTTTTCAGCACGGCTGATTCATAGCCGTAAATCTGCATTAATCTGTGTAGATTTTGATGTGGATTTTGGTGCGGATTTTATCCCCTGATTTGAAGAGGTGAAATCCGCCCTTAAAATAAGCAGCATAAATCAACATGCCAATTTCAGCACTGTTTTACGCCTCCTGCACACGGGCGGAAATTCTGCGGCAGGTTTTCCCACATAATTTCCGCCCATGGAAGCTGCCATAGGATTGCGTTAGAAAACGCAATCCTAGGCAGACGGCCACGATTTGTCTACGCAAAATCATGCATAGAAAACAGATCGCAGCATACTCTATTTCTGTGAGCCCTGCACAGAAATGTCACTCCCCAGCCGCCGATTCCGGTCTGCGCATGCGCCGGCTGCCCAGCAGCCGGCTCATCAAAAAGCCGGAGCCACAGGAGCAGGGGAGCGCCGCGCTGGTCTCTGCAGGTGCTCGGGTCGGGTTCCGCTGCGAGTATTCTCGCAGCCAGATCCGACCCAGCCGTCTGAAGGCGGCCTTAGTGAGGATTGTTTTCTGCAACATATGGACGAGATTTTGAAAATTTCACTCAGATTGAAGCTAATGTAAATGCTAGTTTCCTTTCAGAAAAGCCATGACAAATCCACCCCAACTGAACATGGGCTAACTGTGACAGTCACATATAGAACACGTTTTTAGCCCATGCATTAAAATAAAAAATGTTTCTGCTCACTCCTTTCCTTCCAGCTTTATGGACACTAGCAGGTTCCCAGCTCCTTCTCTATACATTCTATTCATATAATGACACTATGGTCAGTGTTATCATTTCATCATGTCCCACCAAGAATACTGCAATAGCCCCCTTTCTGGCCTACCCTCTAACACAGATTAAGACTTGACGACACCCCCCACATATCATATTTTCTTCTACTATACAAACACAAGGCCAACCTGAAAACCCACAGCTGCAGAAAAATTTACAATGTACAATAATCTTAACTATGCAACTGTGAAAGCAGTTTCTATCATCAGCTTCTGTCTCTTTAATCTTTCTCTGGTAGATCATAAATCATTGCGGGCAGTGCCCCCTTCTCTTCTGAAACAGTCTGTCCCTCATGGGTAGTGCCCTCTCCTTTTCTGAAACAGTCTGTCCCTCGTGGGCAGGGACTTCTCTTCTGAAACAGTTTGTCCCTCATGGGCAGTGCCCTTTTCTCTTCTGAAACAGTCTATCCCTCATGAGTAGTGCCCTCTCCTCTTCTAAAAACAGTCTGTCCCTCGTGGGCATTGCCCTCTCCTCTTCTGAAGCAGTCTGTCCCTCGTGGGCATTGTCCTCTCCTCTTCTGAAGCAGTCTGTCCCTCGTGGGTAGTGCCCTCTCCTCTTCTGAAAATGTCTATCCCTCATGGGTAGTGCCCTCTCCTCTTCTGAAACAGTCTGTCCCTCGTGGGCATTGCCCTCTCCTCTTCTGAAACAGTCTGTACCTCGCGGGTAGAGCCCTCTCCTCTTCTGAAAAAGTCTATCCCTCATGGGTAGTGCCCTCTCCTCTTCTGAAACAGTCTGTCCCTCGTGGGCATTGCCCTCTCCTCTTCTGAAGCAGTCTGTCCTTCGTCTCCTCTTCTGTTCCTCGTGGGCAGGGACTTCTCTTCTGAAACAGTCTGTCACTCAGCTCATGTTTATTGCTTATGCGTGTGATATATCGAAACCCTTCTGTTTTCATTTGTATGACGGCGTAAAAATTCATGTTTTGAAATAGATAGTGACAGTAATCACACCCCAGTTATTCTCAAAGACAAGTGTTGTTACCTAACAACCATCATACATGGAACTTATTATAAGTCTAGTGTTATACATGGGGGGGGCAAAGTATTTAATTATAGGTTATAGTTGGTTATGGTTAAAGCCTTGTAGCTTCCTGACACTAGCTGGATAAAATTAAAGGAGGATTTGGTCCATTGACATAAAATAGTGACCTTGGAATATGTGACGGCAGTTATACGTCATCAGACAGAATATACATTTCTGTTATATAAAGCACATACTGTGAGCATTTGCTAAATATTTGAAATTGCAGTTTTATTTCAGTTCCATTAAACCGGGAAGGTGGCTTTAATCACCTGCCATATAGCATTACATATTATTTGGGTGGTCAAAATACATTTCTTCAAGAATGTGTAAAAGAGACAGGGCGACATTGTCAAAATCTCACAAGTCAGAAGCTGATCTGGGGTGCTTAAGATTTTTTGGAGGCTTAAAGCATAAGAAGCTTAACTGAAAGTATTGCTTCCAAGAAAACACAGTATGCCAGGACGTGTGCTCTCTAAATCAATCCGAATTGTGTCTCCACTTTAACTGCAAGCCAACATCTCTGGGGCTTTCTCTCTCACAAGATGTAAATGCAGCCATTGTGTACATATAGAGAGGACTTGTATTTCAGTCACTACTCTCTTCTCACATCCCAGTTTAATGTTACATTTTAATTTATTCTTCATTAAAAATAGAAACAACCATCTATTATTACAGAAATAAACAATTCTTCTTTTCTTTTATGCCAAGTTTCTGTGGAGGAGTGCAATTACTGTATATGTTGAATGATATTGTGCCATTGTAAAGAGTCAATAGACAAGAGAAAAGCATTTCTAGAAGCCACTGAGCTGGATAGGGCTATCACAATTACAAAGATTAGCATTTGCTGCTTGGTAAGTGTTATGTTATTTTCCTTTCACTTTGATACAGTATATATAGTAGGCCTAAGTCAATCATTCGAAAAGTGGTATGTAAAACTTGACAGTACTGAATTGTTACAAAACTTGTGTTTTCAGCCACATTCACTTTAAAGGGGTGGTCTCGCGAAAGCAAGTGGGTCTATACACTTCTGTATGGCCATATTAATGCACTTTGTAATATACATCGTGCATTAAATATGAGCCATACAGAAGTTATTCACTTACCTGCTCCGTTGCTAGCGTCCCCGTTGCCATGGTTCCGTCTAACTTCGGTGTCTTCTTGCTTTTTTAGACGCGCTTGCGCAGATGCATCTTCTCCCTTCGGCTGGTCTTGGAAGCATCGGCGTTTTGGCTCCGCCCCTTTTTCGCGGCATCGCGTAGCTCCGCCCCCGTCATGTGCCGATTCCAGCCAATCAGGAGGCTGGAACCGGCACACGTCATGGGGCGGAGCTACGCGATGATGCGTACAAGGGGGCGGAGCCAAAATGCCGATACTGCCGAGCGGAGCCGAAGGGAGAAGAAGGGAGAAGACGGATCTGCGCAAGCGCGTCTAAAAAGGCAAGAAGACACCGAAATTAGACGGAACCATGGCGACGGGGACGCTAGCAACGGAGCAGGTAAGTGAATAACTTCTGTATGGCTCATATTTAATGCACGATGTATATTACAAAGTGCATTAATATGGCCATACAGAAGTGTATACCCCCACTTGCTTTCGCGAGACCACCCCTTTAAGGTTTACCCCCATATTTGTTTAGTATTATAGCTACTCAATAACAGACAATGTAGGTGAAAAGACAATCATAACAATCAATATGCTCCTGCAGTCATACCGCATTCCCTAAACAAACCCCTCTGTACTCCGCCGGATAACATGCTCCCTGACCTATTGACTGCAATCCCTGCTAGCCATCATAAACCGCTCCTGCAGTCATAACGATTCGGCCGTCACACGGCTAAATGTCTGACCATTGCCTATGTGTATAGCATCCCTCACTCACCACCTCGCCATACCATGCACATCTCCAGCCCTTTACCTTCTGTATCACCCCATTACTTGTAGTATGTAAGCTCGTTGGAGCAGGACCCTCACCCCTACTGTTTCCATCAACTGATTACTATGTAACCGTGGTTCTGTAATTTTTTGATTTTTTTGTCTCTCTGTATTCCCCCTGTCTATGTAAGCGCTGCGGAATATGTTGGCGCTATACAAATAAAGTTTATTATTATTATTATATGGACTTTGGAAAAAACTATATGCACATAATTACAAAAATAAATAAGAACGAAGCAATTATCAAGGCTTATCCATTAATCTCTGTTTCAATACACATATGTGAATGAAGCCTTCAGCAGAGCTGTGTGCATGGAGCTTATGGAAAGGCGTACAGACTACCTGCAGTTCTGTACTATGGAACCATAGACATGTTTTGTGCCACCATATTGAACCTTCATACAGTTGATTACTTGATTAGTCCTCTTAATAGTCCATGTATGTTGGACTATTACTGTATGCTGTAAACAGGTGACATTGCAGGTAGACAGCAGAGGAACGGGAGGAAGGTGAGTACAAGAAGGACATGCCGGCCGTTTTTTTGTGGTTTATGTTCTTTGCATCCCCATCTTACAAGAGCCATAACTTTCTTTATTTTTCTTGCACCATATCCGTATGAGGGCTTGTTTTTTGTACTATTTTTAATGGTACTATTTAATTAATTATATAATGTATTGGAAAATTTGTAAAAATTCTTAAGTTTGGTGGATTAGGAACTTAATGTGATTGCACTATTTTTCGGGGAGGGGGGCTGCAGTATTCATGGTGCAGTACAAAAGACATGGTAAATCCATTGCATGGGTCAGTACTATTATGACAAAAAAATTAAAAACTCTTATTCTATATGCTTATTGTCATCATATTCAGAGATCCATAACTTTATTTTTCCATTGATGAGGGTGTATGAAGAATCCTTTTTTCGGGGCAAGTTGTAGTTTTTATTGCTACCATTTTTGGGTGTACATTATTTTTTGATTCCTTTTTAATACATTTTTATTGGGAGATGGCGTGACCAAAAAAAGATGCAATTCTTCCAGCATGTATTTCTTTTTTTACAGCATTTTCTATGCAGGATTAGTTAATTGATACTCAGATAGCTCAGGCTTTTTTGGACACAGCAATACCAATTATGTTTATATTTATTTTATTGTTTTGTGGGAAAAATGGAAAAAGGGTTTGTTTTAATTTTTAATATTTTTTTTTAATTTAGTTTGACTTAAACTTACATCTTTTTTCAGCCCTCTTTAAGGGACTTGAACTAACAATTGCTTGATCTTTTCTACAGTGTACTGTAATAAATTAGTATTTTAGCGTTTCCAATTTTTTTAAAATTGCTTTTCTCACCATATTATTAGACCCATAACTTTTTATTTTTCCATCAATGGAGTTATATAAGAACTCATATTTTATTGGTATAATTTTGGGTTACACGGAGCTTTTTGATCACTTTTTGTTTGTGGAGATAGAAAACACAATTTGAGCTTTATATATTTTTTTCTTACGATGTTCACCATAAGGAATAAATAATGTGATATTTTAATAGTTTAAGCTGGGGAGAGGGTGAAAGGGGGGGGGGAGTTGAGACAGCACTTGAAGGGCTCCCCACTCAGGCTAGATGCTCAGCTGCTCAGCACTGACCATGGCAACTTAGTAGTTAAACAGCCATGATCAGAGCTAGCTTCTGTTACACCTGTTGCAGGTGGCTGTCAGCTATTTTAAACAGGAGGGATGATAACGTCAGAGATGAGTTATACCAAGGCATTCCAGACCTTGTTACTTTTTTGTGGGCCTTTCCTTTTTTTTTATAAACTATCTTCTCATAAGTTATTACTGCATTTACGAGTTTCCCCATTGTCTGAGAGATGGAGAATTATCTCCCATCCACTGGTGGTCGATCGCTTTCTGCACCAGAAATTAAGTTTCTCTCAATAAAATATAAGAGTGATAAGGCCACATGGATTCATCGAGTATACCCAATACACATACCCTGGGGGCCTGCGGCACAGAACATTTGTCAAGGTTAGCACCACTTTCCCCCAAAAAGTCTGAATACAAACACATTTCCATGCTATATATCAAAAATCCATGTGGAGCGTCAAACATCGATTACACCTATTATGCATTCATCTGCTTATTTTCTGAAGACAATAAGAAGATAGGTGGCATTGGAGCAGAAAATATATAAAATGTATTAACTGCTGGGGAGACACAAAGCAGAGTTTCCAGTGTCTCTTCCCAATCCTCTTCATTTAAATGCAGTATCTGCTCATCTATGCTCACCTGCCAGTTGCATAAAGGAAATCTTAGATCCCAGAAGGTATGTAAGAGAGATCCATGTGTACCTCATGATAAATAAATCCCAATCAGCGGATATTGGGATACGGGACAGTCTATTCCAAGAAATTGGCTATTGAAGGCATGCCTCAATTGTAAATATCTATAAAAGGAAGATATGGGTAAGTCGTAATCCTCCCATATCTATTCAAAAGATCTTAGCATTCACCAGAAAATACATCTTCTAAAGTATTTACAGTGTGTGTTTCCTAGAACTGAACATTTTCTAAAATACAGAGATGAATATACATTGGATTAAGACATGGAGGAATCTCATGGAGAAGACCAGAATATTGGGTGACGTTTCTAGTGGCACACTATTCTTGGATCACCACATTATAGACCATAGAGAGTGGACCTCTGCATGAATGGCTAGATAATAATCCACAAATCCTAATGGACCCCACCCACTCCCATAAAAAGCTTAACTGCCCAGTTGCAAGATTATTCAATGGGCATACACAAAAAAATGGATGCAGTTTTAAGATGTTAAGAGAAGGTTATGGGGTTTACAGCTGCCTTATACTATTTTATATCCAGCATGGCTGAAAGTTGTGATGCAGGGGAGACTTTTTCTTTTAGAATTCTAGGGATGCTGCCTCCTGGATTATAAACATGAACTATATTTGTGTAACAGTAATAAGTAGTTGTTTTTATTAGTGGATTATTAGTAGAGTATTTGACAGCCTGAAATATAATTATTTGTTAGCTAGGTGGGAGGTTCCTGGGTACTACTGCTTGTATTAGTGACCTTTTAATGATATTGGGATTTTTCTTTGACCACTATCACTACACCTAGGTTAATATAATTTTGTGGAATGTGCGTGTAGAAAATTAAAAGATATTCATTTTTTTCATTTATTAATCTATTTCAAGCAGCTATTGTTTGTCTAAAGTATTACAAACACACTTAACAAAAGATATTGTACACTTGTTTCACCATTCTGTATGGGCACATTCTTTTCATTCTGTGCACTCGAGTTATTCATGTGGAGTAAGTGTACTGATTCTTAAAAATAGCTCTTTTAAGTGTAAGTCCTAGTTTATAGAGTCTATGGGGAGATTTGTTTGCCTTGAATGTATTATTGCATAACAGAAATATATACCCCCCCCCCCCCCTTCGTATTTCAGTGAGTGCATTAAGAAGGTGATGGAACTTGTGACTATGTTCCCTGCTGTTCCTGCATTAATTGTGGGCAATTTTAATAATTGTCTAGATCCCTGGTTGGATAGATCTCCAAATATTGTTGCACGCTTGTTAATGGAATTGAGATGATGTGATTTGTGGAGTTTGAGACATTTAGAAGTTTGCCAATACTCTTGTTATTTCAGTTCACATAATATACTTTATAGAATATATCTCCCAATAGGTACTCTATCTATGTTTTTTTTCTTATGTACGTAGAGTGGAATATCTATCACGAACTGTGTCTGATTACTCTCCACTCTATTTGTAGTTGATTATGAATGGTGGGGGATTTGGTTTGGATAGAGTTTGGAGGTTAAATCCTTTTTGGTTGAACCTGCTTGATGGTAATGCTGGAACGGAGGAAGCTCTATTAGAATTTTTTGAGATTATTATCTGAAAAATTATTAAAAGGCACAGTCGAGTAAGAGAGGTATCCGGGAATTGGAGCTGTCTCCATTTATAGGGAGTCTCCTTGAGACATGATCAGATTTTGCCTCCGGAGCACAGCTGATTTCTAGGCTTGGGTAACCCGGATCTGTCCATATTTTTCAGAGGAGGCCCACTGCTAGACAGACTGGGGAGCACGCATCCTAGAATCAGGGACATGGTGTCAGGCTCAGGCATCAGGGCCCTGTGGAACTGTTGGAGCAGGGAGACCTGCTCAGAGGAGCGTGGTTCCAGTACGTACAAATTCTGCACTACATTAATTCCCTGGGGGAGTTTTCCAAATTGCTGTCCCCACTTACCCCATTTGACAAACTGAGCATGTTCCCTAATGGAGAAACATGCAGAATCTCAACGCTCTATTGCATACTTTTGGATGGGGAGGCACAGGCAGAGGATCTGACTTTTATAAGAGGGTGGGAGAGAGATTTGGGTAAGGTATTGATGGAGAAGTCTTGGTCCAAAGCATTCACCCTTACGCACAAAATGTCAGTGTTGGGCAGGATACAGGAGCTCAATTTTAAAATCATCACGCAATGGTACAGAACCCCTGAGCAATTGGCTAGGATCTTCCCACAGTACTTGGACAGGTGCTGGAGATGTGACAATGATGTGGGTACTTTCATACATTTGGTGGTCTTGTCCACTGATCTTGTGTCTGTGGGAAGAGGTAAATGCACTATATAAGGAGGTCAGTGGGAGTTTGATTAAGTTCACTCCAGAGTTGGCTCTCCTCTTGGTTATGCCGGGCCCCATGACCAAGACAAAGCGGTCCCTTTTAAACTTTTTTGTAATAGCAATGAGATAGATTATCCCCAGAAAGTGGAAATCCTCCGTGGCCCCCAGAAAGATGATGTGCTTGGAGGCTATGGACAATCTTAAATACATAGAGGAGCTGTTTTATAGTTTATGGGCCTGGCTCCAAAGAGGTGTTTCACCTCACAATAGAAGGTCTCAGACTTAAAACACAAATTAGAAAAGATTTGAGACAGTAATTTGGTGGTGGATTCACACTGGGTAAAACTCCTTCTCCCTCCTTCCATCCTTATCTCCCCTAGGTTGTTATTCTCCTTTTTCTAAACTTTAATACTTATTATGTGTTCCTACCTTTCTGTCACCTACTCTGTGGTATGTTTTTCACTTTATTGGGTCTTTGTTTTCCTATAAGAACAACAAAGCCCAAAAGTTATGCGCCTTTTGATGTATTTGTTACAGACTAGATTTAGCCTGGATTACATGCTCATTAGGTTTCATTCCAATTCATGACAATATGTATGGCACCATTTATGCGCATAATGTTTATGTTAATGCTTGATTATTCCAGTGTTATAAGGCGTATTCAATAAAATAATTTTTGAACCATAAAAGGCACATGCTAAGTGTGGATTGTGAGGATTTTTATGAATATTTGGCTTGGATGCAACATCCAACTTTGTCTGATGATCAGAGTGTGATGTTAAAGCCTCTATTAACACTGAATGAGTTAAGGGATGCAGAAGCAGCACTTTCTAATGAAAAGTCGCCTGGGATGGATGGTCTTCCAAATGAAATTTTTAAGCAATACCAGGATATGCTTCTGCCACATTTATTGCTGGTGTTTAATAAATCCTTGCATGAAGGCATACCACCATCAATGAGAGATGCTATTATTGTCCTAATTCCTAAACCGGGAAAGGATTTGTCACTTCCTGATCCCTTTCATCTAATATATCTGCTGACCACTGATGTTAAATTCTTGGGGAAGGTAATTGCAAATAAATTACTTTTGGTAATGATTCATTTAATACATGAGTATCAGTCCAGCTTCATGCCAAACAAATCAACTACTATTAATTTAAAGAGGCTATTTCTGAATCTTCAGGCGGATTATCAAGTTTGTGGGAGCAGGGCTGTTTCTTCACTAGACCCATTTCTCTCTCCCCACTAGCCTGTTCTTCATAGGATGAGTATCAGTGAGAAATTTGTGGCATAGGTTAAACTGCTGTATTCAGGGCCAAGATTAAGGGTAAATGGTCCTATTTCAGAATGGATCATGTTTGTCCTCTGTCCCCTCTTCTCTTTTCCGTGGCAATCGAGATTTGTTGGTTTGATAAGGCAATCATCCAATATAGTTGGATTGCAGTATGGAAAAATTATTATTTGCAGATGATCTGCTGTTGTATACATGGAATGTGAGTAGATCAATGAGTCCTATTAACTCCATTTTTAATATATTTGGTAAGATGTAAGGTCTCACTATTAACTGGGGGAAATTGGTAATTCTTCCTTTAGATCCCTTGCCAGGGGACTATTCATTGGAACATACACAATTACAGAAAGGGAAGGAATTCAAATATTTGGTAGTTGTAGTATCTTCTAAGCCTCAAGAATATATTTCTACCAATTGGTGCAAAAGTTTGATCATAAGGTCAAGGTCTGGAATCATCTCCCATTGTCAATAATTGCCAAGGAAAATCTTATTAAAATGTTTTTGATGCCAAAACTGCTTTATATACGTTACAACTCTCCGGTCTGGATTCCATCACAATATTTTTTTTAGATTTCAAAAGACTAAACGGTCTGGAGGGTTGGCAATTCCAAATGTTTGGATATATTTTTTGGCAGCTCAATTGCAACAGTTGAAGGGGTTAGGGAGAAGGAAATGGGGCAGGGTTGAATAGTAGATTGGTTTCTAAAATGACAGGTTTTAGTCTCCCTATAAGGGTATGTGAGAGAGGGATGAAAGGGATGAAAGGAGGAAAAAAGAGATTATATCTAACAATTACTTTAATGATTAAATTATGGAATAAAAGTAAGCAGATATTGTAACTAGATGGTCTATATACACCCCCTCTGAAGGAACCCAAAATTGCCAGAACCCACATGCTGAATTTTGCTGTTGTGTAAGGAAGGGCAGTATGTTTTCTTTATGTGAATTATAAGGAGATTTAGTTGAAGCTCTCCGCCTCTGGCAAATTGCAATACACTGAATGCAATCCAGCTTCCCACAATGGCATTATAGTAGATTTATCCCAGTTTATGCGCAGCCCTGACACAGAGCCACATTTTTCTATCATTTGACGTCATATTGAACCTAAATAACACCATATCATTGGCATATAACCCGATCCTATCTTTCCTCTGGTCCCGGATAACCCCACTATGTACAATATCCTGCCTAGTAAGGAGTGCTAGTGGCTCCACCGCTAAGGTATTGCACTATTTTTATTTATGCTATTTACTAATCGTCATTAATACTGTGTTCACTGTACTGTGCAGTTTGTTTTGGTTACAGGGGTGCCAAATATGTCTATTTTACTGATAGACTAATGTTACTGAGTTGTGATATTTATCTAGGAACTAGATTAATAAAATGTCTTATTGCAATAGTTTTGGCCCTTTATTCTTTAGTAGCTTTACTGAAGAAATTAATTTTTACTTGGCATACTGATATAAACGTGATTGCTGCAGCTAATCAGTGGGCGAAGTGAACTAGTGATTGGCTGTTGTTGGTGATGACATCACTGTGGCAGGAAGTAGAGAGTAGGTGAGGGAATAGAGGCCATTGAAATGGGAGTGGTGGAAGATTAGATGAGGTGAGTAGGTTTTTTGATGTTTTTCCACCACACTGAGTGGCGTACAAAAATATTTGGGCGCAGGGGGATCTGAATAACTAACCCCTTTATAACCGCTCAGTATTTCTAGAACTAAATAGCTGCAAACTACTGTAATGCTATAACAATTATTTGTACCAGGCTCATACTTTATACCTATGTTGAACACCACTGAGAGCTATCTTTATGGTAATAGCCACTGTCCACATGATCCAATGGGTCATACAGGAATACAGCACTACCACAAGTCTGCCAACACATTGGACAAGCGTAACAACATGGTTCTGAATCAACAATTTAAACCCTAATCAAAAAGTATGCAACCTTTATCTTATAACTGAATCTATTTGTTTCATAATACAGATTAAATGTCATAGAAGACCTATATGTAATTATTGTTGGTAACCTGGAAATATGTAGTTGATCTGGAATTGATTAAAAAATTCATCTAAAAATAATTGGAGTCCAGCTGATGAGCTGTCCCAGGTGAGTTTGGTTTTCATCCGTGTTTAATCCCAGGTATCATATGTACAAAATCTACTGTATAATAATGAAAAATAATAATTTCAGTATGATGGAAAAATTTTTTGCAAAATAATAATAAAAATTATCAGATAACTTACTTCCTGTACCAATGTGCACTCTGTCACCTGCTTTTAGCCCAATAAATTAAGCTTCTGAGCTAAAAGTAGGTGACCACTGAGTCTGGGAATGTAGAGGTAGTTTCACATGGTAATTCGCGACCTGATTTCACATTTTCTGTCTTGTGAAAGCCCCAAGGATGTAAGACGTTTTCATGTGAAAACAGCAGCATCACTACAGTGAATCCCTTCATCTTATTGCTTTCAATGGGGCGGCAGCAGCACCAGCCCCATTGAAAGCAATGGGAGAATTCTGCGATCCTCTGTAACAGCAGCAGCAGAGGATTCCTTCATCCCAACGAGGAATCCCTTCACCCCTATCACAGATGAAGGGATTCCCAGCAAGGATGAAAGACTCCCCTACTGCTGCTGTCACAGGATCGCATAGTTGTCCCATTGCTTTCAGTGGGGCCAGCCCTGCTGCTGCCTGCCCCATTGAAGACAATGGGTAATATTGCAGGAAGACAGAACATATTGCAATGTGTTTCTCGCATAGTATCGCATCATGATGCCATGCGGGAAAACATCGCTCATGTGTATGAACCCATTCAAATGAATGGGGTTCATATTTGTGCAAGATTTATGCCTCTCACAATGCACAAATCTCACATAATTTTATCACCCGTGGGAAACTCAGGGTTATAATTACCTTCCCTTTCGTTCCCCTGTTGTGAACTCTGAAAGCCTCCGCTCAATGCATTGAGCTGCGCTTCTAAGTAGTCCACCCATTCTAATTCTACAATGGGAGGACTACTTAGTAGCGCTGCTCAATGCATTGAGTGGTGGCTTCAAGTGCTGACAATGGGGGAACGATGGGGAAGGTAAGAATAAAACGTAGATCCCTGAACTTAGCAGCTAACTTTAAATGAATTACATAAGATGCTTATATCGTATATACTTAAATTCTTATTTGATTAATGAAATCATGAAAAGTTAATACAAATTGTACCCATCTTTTGTTAGGGGGCTTTTTCCATTGTGTGAAAAATGTATCCCTCTCCAATTTCCATACCCTGTTTGTATTTACTGTTGCCAAGCTGCAAAGATAAAACAAAACAATTCTTCCGTGCTTCCAGTTGTAGAATCTCACAAAAAAAAATCGTATACTCGCGGCTCACAAAAACCGATAACCATTTAATAAGTGGGTAAATAAATTGCCCATGTACAGTATAAAGACAGATAAAATCAGATATAATTATATCTGATTTTATCTCTCTTTATACTGTACATGGGCAATTTATTTACCCACTTATTAAATGGTTATCGGTTTTTGTGAGCCGCGAGTATATCATTTTTTGTGAGATTCTACAACTGGAAACGCGGAAGAATTGTTTTGTTTTATCTTTGTATTTTGCTCCCCATTTGGATTTATCCTCTTTGGGGTATTTTTCTTGTCCTGCTGCTCTCCTGTTACATCGGGATCGTTGAGGATCTCCATCGTATTGATTACAAGCCTACTCGGACCATCAGTGCAGGCGGGATGTCCCCCTTACCATTAGGGGCCCCGCTGTGCACCAGGTGAGTTCATTTCATTTTATTTGCAAACACTATATTCCTGTGTGGTGGTGTAGATCATCATTATTTATTTTCTGTTGCCAAGCTTGTTAGGCATCCTCATAAATGGAATTCCTAACTCATCTCATCAAGTCTAGACTTCAAGGTATGTTAATTAACCACTATTTTTCTAACTCACAACTTTTGACTGAGTAGTGCTTTAAAGGAGTATTCCTATTTTATAAAGTGATGGCTTTTTGCTAGGATAACATCATTTTATGATTGGGGCAGGTCCAATGTATTCACCATTGTGCTGAATAAAATGCTGGCTTTAGCTAGCTATATGCCATCAGTTTATCAGATGGCAACAGCGTCCCTTAACTTCTCCTCCCTTTCCATGTCCCTTGTGTGCTCTGTGACAGACTTTGCATCTCCTGCCATTTTCTTCATCCCAATAGGTGGCGCATGCGTGGCTTGCTTTTCTCCACCACTAGCAGGTGCCTGAAAAATTAGTCCAGCAAAGTATGTACAGTTGTGCATTTGTTCTGACTGATTCCTGATTTGACCAGTGTTTGTTCTACCCAGCTTTCCTGTCTTCTCCTCTCCTGACCACAGCACACTTCTGGACCATGTTGTCTCTGCCTGTTCTGACCCTTTGCCTATTTTATCCTTATGCAAGAATTTTGCCTGTACCGATCTCAGCTTTGCTGTACAACCATGTCACTGCATGGACCTCCAGTGCTGCGATGTGGTCATCCTAATTAGTTTACCGGTGGCCACAATATCAAGACTATTTTTGGGGAAATGGCCTAGGGGTCCCAGTAGCAAAGACCAGATCCAGATTGGTGGTGTTAAAGGGTAAATACGAAGAAACCCCAGGTGCTTCTCACGGAATTAGCCCAAAGCCAAATTGGTTTGTGGCACAGTGAATCCACTTCTGCTGTCTTCACAATGTCAAAACACTTCTAACTATGCCCCTTGGAAAATTACTGTCAGATTTTAACATCTTATTTTTATCTGTAGGTTTTATGAAATGTTTTATATATGTTTCCAGAAATTATATTCATTCTATGGACTGCATCAGTGTGAATTGTTCCCTTTAATATATCCCACTAACAAAAAACTGAACATATTGTAGTTGTTTTTAGCTGACCACAGGAAGATTTTGTCTATGCATCACAACTTCAGCACATATTTGAAGTGAATGTAATAGATGTTCTTCAACATAACCATGTACATTTTGGCATATAATGACTCAAAGTTGGATCCATTGGCTATACCATGTAATTATAAAGAAATGCAAACCAGAAACCAGCTCCTTTGCAGTCACTCCCATGCAAGGACTGTCTGGAAGCCACAACTGATGCATAGGAAAGCCGATTAAGGGCAACGTGTTTGCCTGAAACATGTAAGACGGCACATGCTTCGTGTTCCTCTATGTCTGTCTGGATTGTTTAATAAAAAGTAAACGTTTTTTACACTATGCTGCACTTACTCCGTTTTCCTATGTAATTATAAAGGGAATTGATTTTGTAAAACGAAATAATTGCCCATTAACACCAGCTTAAGTAAGGACAAAATAGAAACTTTAGAGAGTACAGAAGACTTGTAAGCAGTACATACAGTGATTGATTGGTTGGCAATAAATTACGGGTATTGGGACAGGTGCAGTTGCCTTATAGAAATGCTAGGTTAACATAAGTTGTTTATAGCAGATTGTGGCCAATGACTGGTTGTCATCCAGGTAAAGATCCCTTAACACGGGGCGACTGTCGAGCAAACAATGCCCGACACCCGTCCCTGTGTCTCCGTGCTCCCGTGCTCCTGCAGGGGAGCTAGCAGAGCTGTCTGGTTCATGGAGTAGCCAGCAGAGGGGCAGGGCAGTGCAGGAGATTTCTCTCCTCTCTCTCCCTCGCCCCCTTCCATTCACATAACACAGCGGCCGTTCACTACAGAACGGCCGCTGTTTAAACTGAACGATGAGCTTCATCGCTCATCTTTTATGCTGCATAAACTATATATATTATACAGCGATGAAGCTCAATGGAGAGGGGCGCGGGGGAACGAGAGAAATCTCCTGCACTGCCCCACCCCCTGCTGGCCGCTCAATGAACCAGCCAGCTCTGCTAGCTCCCATGCAGGGGCAGGGGAGCGCAGAGACACAGGGACGAGTGTCAGGCATTGTTTGCCCGACAGTCATGCCGTGTAAAGGGACCTTAACTTTGGCCACTAAACATGAGACAACTGTGGATGAATTATGACAATTAA
The DNA here is from genome assembly GCF_035609145.1 of Eleutherodactylus coqui. Classification (NCBI taxonomy): domain Eukaryota; kingdom Metazoa; phylum Chordata; class Amphibia; order Anura; family Eleutherodactylidae; genus Eleutherodactylus; species Eleutherodactylus coqui. The sequence continues at coordinate 122,189,922 of NC_089838.1, forward strand.
CTATTTTGTTACAATCCGTATATATCATACTTGGTGGTGAATTATCATATTGGTGCCTGCTTAGGGACAGAAGCTTCCAGAGGGCTCATGGCCTCTTGTTTGCCGATATGATAATCTGCCACTGGTGTACCCCAGAGCCTATTTCAAGCTAATGTGCTGCTGTCACTGTGACATTTGTTTCTCTTCAGTTATAGAAACCTTTCAGCTTTTCATCTTCCATGAAAATTTCCATTGCTGCTCACACCATTTTGGATGTTAGCGATCTTGGGATGGCAGCTCTTCACTTATCATACCCAACATCTGCATTGTTCGACTGAAATATGGCCTTTCAGGCTTATAGACAAATCCACTCAAAGGGATTCATACCCATTTTAGGAAGCATCGCACACATCTCTTTTCCCAGCTTATTGGCCTACAGTGCTGAAGAGTAACTCGGGAGCAAGGAGGGCAAGCACTGAGTCTGCTATGGGATCTGATTATTTTGACAAATTTGTACATTGTATGACAATATAGTTGAGCCTCACTCAATTGTTGGGCATCTCATGTAAAATCCAACCACAACAGAAGATTGCACTTTGCAAATAACAGTTTCAGTTAGACTACTTCAAAGGATGAATCTGTAAAATACACTATGGGGAGATTTTCTTAGACCGGCGTTTCATGCATTGGACACAATAGGAGTGAGGAGAGATGAGTATATGACTATTTCATATGTTACTGCAGGGGAAAGAGCTTGTACCAAGATATTACAACATGGACAACCTCTTTAAGACAGCAGTGTTGTCCTCTGGGGTCTTCAACATGACCTCTGCTGTATAGTTATAATATTATTACAGGACTCTGCAGTGCTATTGGGGTCCCACAGAGACTTAATGCAGCGCCTGTTTAAAAACTGCTCTGCACAGTTCAGAGCCTACCACTGCGATATATATTGTCATTGAGCGAAAGCAAGTTGTTGATGAGGATAAGCATTAAGGAAGATGTTATTGCATAGTACAGAATAAAGCCTATAATTTTAAATACGCGAGCGAGCATTGCCTTATTCGAGTACTGCCCGCTCATCTCTAAAGATTCGGCTGCCGGCGGGAGGCGGGGAGCGGCGGGGGAGAGCGAGGAGGAACGGAGGGGAGATCTCTCTCTCCCCCCAGCTCCCCCGTGCTCACCGCCGCAACTCACCTGTCACCCGTGCTGGCAGCCAAATCTTTAGAGACGAGCGGGCAGGTACTCGAATAAGGCACTACTCGCTCGAGTAATTTGCCTTAGCGAGTATGCTCGCTCATCTCTAGTAGTGATGTTTCCAAGTTAGAGAGAGTATGTCCCTCCAAAAGAGGAAGTGACCGCAGAAGAATGTTATTAAGTTGGGAGGCATGCAGGATTTTTACACTGGGTCAAGTTCATCAGATGGACTGAATGATAAATTTGATTTCATGCATCACTATTGACGTAACTGCAGTTTTTATTGCATGCACTCTTGAATGTATATTTATCGTTTTAACTTTCACCTGTTCCCTGATTGTTCTGTCATCAAGGTGGTTGGTATTTAAGGGATGGATTGTGTTCAGGCTTTTATGCCAGGACTTGATTAAGAGCTTCTGCTTCTTGTGGCTTTCCAACTCCTATAGTATGTTGAAATAAAAGTGCTTTTAACCCATGGAATCTCTGGAGTGCTGAAATACCTTTTTTCTTACAGTGCCTGTGGAGGCTGTATTGTAGCATACCTCCTCTCAAAACCTGGAAATTCATGTTCAAAGGCAACATTATCAACCAATCCTCAAGCTCTTTGAGTGTGTGTCGGTATTTCAGTTGTTTGCTGCAGCTGATGTTTTGGGCTTTTATGCTCCGTATACTGCAATACCACAGATTTGGGTTGCAGAAACAGTTCCCATTCAAGTGAATGGGAATTTTGCCTGCAGTAACATTCCAGGTCATTGCAGCGTATAGGGAACTGTACTCTTCCGGCACACATTAGCTCGCAATTGCTCCAGCGAACAGCTGATCAATGGAGGGGTCCTGGGTGGCAGACCTTCTGCAATGGACCATTGATGAACTATCCTGAAAATAGGTCATCAATAGTTTAAAGTGTGGAGACACCTGGGAGGTGAGTGAGGAGACTTATAAGGCCATGCATGCTCCTCTGGGTAATATATACAAATAGGAAAGATGTAACAATACCTCTGCAGCGCCACCTATTGGATGGCAGCATGTCCACAAATTAATGTCCAACTCTTTAAACAACTCTTTAAAACAATGATTGGGAATAGGAAACCAAGTCAGAATCCATACACAGACAGCTGTTTCGGAGTGTTTGCCCCTTATCAGTGTGCAGTAGGTTTCTGGCTTAGGTAGTAAGAGGCCTATGACGTGGGTCGGAAGGGGTGTCATCTCTCCTTAAGGAGAGCACCCAGAAGGTGTGTGTAGACACCTAGGAGGTGAGTGGGTTGGGAGGGACAGCGTCTCTCCCCAAGGAGAGCAACCAGAACAGGTGTGGAGACACTTAGGAATGAGTGAGGAGACTTATAAGGCCATGCATGCTCCTCTGGGAATATATGCAAATAAGGAAGATGGAACAATACCTCTGCAGTGCCACCTATTGGATGGCAGCATTTCTTCAAATCAATGTCCGATTCTTTAAAGAAGTCTTTAAAGCAATTATTGCGAATAGGAAGCATAACCAGAAAACCATACACAGAAAGCTGTTTCGGGGTTTTTTGCCCCTTGTCAGTGTGCAGTAGGTTTCTGGCTTGACTGGTGAGAGGCCTGCGATGTTGGTTGGGAGGGGTGTCGTCTCTCCTTAAGGAGAGCTCCCAGAAGGTGTGTGGAGACACCTATAAATACTACATGTTCTGTATAGTTCTCTACCTTTGCTACGTAAATAGTACTTCTCTCTATCTGTACTGCATGTACTATATGGCTCTCTACGTGT